>NW_015174859.1:326382-350284 GCF_001447785.1 Gekko japonicus
GGGGGGGGAACCTCGCAGCTCATGGCCTTAACTGCCACGCCGGCTTAGCTCTGGGAGGCTTGTAGAATCACGCTTCCTTCTGCCCGCCAGCCTGCATATTCCAGATAGGCACGCTTGCTTCCTTCCTTCCTGTCCCCCCCGCCAATCATTCCAGCTTTGCTGCCTGCTTCTTTCCCTGGTTTTGGTGGATGGAGAATCCTGTAGAGGTGGAGCAGCTGACATAGTTTGGGGGTAGGGGTAGGGAGAGAACTGTCTCCCCCCCCCATCTCCTGCTGCATTCCCTTTAACAAAGGGGGGGGAGCCTATGGATTATTGTTGGTTGCCTCTTCCTTTGCAGCTGGTCACCCAGTAGTCAGAGTCCGACCCTCCTGAGTCCCTGCAGCCCCAGTAGTCCTTTGTTCCTTCACCCCTGGAGGTAAGAGTGTCTTCATGGGGCAGGGGGGGGCATGGGCGACTTCCTCCTGCTACTAGCCGTGGCGCTCATCTGAAAGGTTACAGAAAGGGGCTTAAACCGCAGTCCTGGAGGAGGGGTCCCTCAGTGGATATTGGCCCAGATTGCAAAATGGAACCTCCATGTTCAGAAGCAGTGTACCTCAGAATGCCGGCTGCTGGGGAGCAGCAACAGGAAGAGGGTTTGGCCTCCAGGTGCCAAAGTGTGCAGGAACAGGAAGGTCTGGGCTTCCCCACCCCCACGGCAGCCATGCCGGCTTGTGCAGTGTTTCCTTGCACAGTAAAGCTGTGCACAGTAAAGCCAGAAGGCACATGAGGAGCAGAAAAGAAGCCTGCCTTTTGTCAGCGGCGAAGCCAGACCAGTTGCCCACAATGGCAAGTGCCTCCATCAAGGAGGCTGCAGGCTAAAAGCAGTTCATTAAAAAAAGAAGCTACAACAGATGGAACCCTTCCGTTCAAAGCTTTCTCAGGGTGTTCTAAAAAATCAGGGATTGTTGCAATAACCATGTGCCTGCTGGATCCAGCTTACTCTTTCTAAAATACGAGATGTCTCTAACCCCTTCTGTCACAGAGATACAATGGGGGAAGAGCATACCTCTGTAGCAATAAGGGCTAGAGAGTTCCTTTTCAGAAATGGCCTAATAGACAACGTCTGAGTCCGGAGCACACGAAAGCGTCTACCCAGAATTAAACTTTGTTGGTCTTTAAGGTGCCCCTGGACTCAAAACTTTGTTCTGTTGCTTCAGACCAGCATGGCTGCCCATCTGGCCTCAATACAAAGTGAAATGCTGCATAAGTTCACACAAAGAAATTAATGCTGAAATCCAACTTCCATGTTGTTTATAATTCTTGTATTTCAACAGGTGGACATCATCCAGACACCAGAGTGTCGACAAGATGTACAGAACGGGACGAACTTCTCGAGTCTTACTTACTGTCCATAGTGAAATAATAATGGTTGGTGATGAGCTGTTAGAAGCCTTCCTGAATGTTTGGATACCTTAGTGGTGAATTAGACTGTGAAAGGACCACTGGAAATTGAAGTTTGATAAAGATTGTTCTCGAAACGAGCGGCAAAACTCGAGAAGTTCGTCCCATTCTGTACATCTTGTCGACACTCTGGTGTCTGGATGATGTCCACCTGTTGAAATACAAGAATTATAAACAACATGGAAGTTGGAATTCAGCATTAATTTCTTTGTGTGAACTTATGCAGCATTTCACTTTGTATTGATGTCATATGTATTGCTGTGCCCTTAGTTTCTGTTCCCACCTGGCCTGACAGACTGTTCATAATGATAATGTGTGATGCTGTCTCCCTCCTGGGGTTCTCGCTGAACCTGAGCAAGAACAGTGGGCTATAAGCAAAGTATAAAAGGGTGTTTCAATTCCTGGTCTTTTAAAAAGCCCCTGCTAGCAGGGTAGGGAGGCTGGGGGGAACCACAATGAGGGGACCAGGGCAAGGATGGTGTGCGGAAACAGACTGTCTGGAAGGTCTCTTGTCCCTGCACTTCACCACTTCACCAGGGCCTTATCCCTCTGGTGGAAGTCACACCACCATACAGTTTTATGCACTCTGCCAAAGTTGAGTCCTTTTATGCCACCGCATGCTGTTTCTGCATCCCTGGTGGGCTCCCTGCTTTTAAAACTATTGCTGATTTTAATATTGACTTTATTTATTTGATTTGTATAACCTGAACCCCCCTCCTCAACAGAGGTCTCAGGGTGGTAATTTTTCTGCTCTGTTGTTTTTTTAATATGGCCTTATTGCTGCTTAGTTTTTTTTGCCTGTGAGCTATTTGAAGCAGTTGTCAGGAGAGACAGCCTGTAAGTTTTCTTAATAAATAAATAAATGTGGGGGGAGGCCGCAAAGCGGGCTGTGTTCTTCCTCTCTTTGATGTCAGAGAAAGCAGTTCTTAATTGGAGCCCAGATTTGTACAGAGGGAGAGCTTCCAAGAACTGGTAGATAGCGCTGGGGAGGAGCCAGTGGTCGTGGTACATGTGGGGAAATGCAGTCGTGAGGTCCCAGAGGAAAAATTTAGGCTGCTAGGCAGGAAACAGTGGGAGGGCTCCTAGTGTCCTGGCCCCACTGCTGGACCTCTTGAGGGCACCTGGTATTTTTGGCTACTGTGTGACAGTGTTGGACTGGATGGGCCTTTGGCCTGATCCAACAATGGCTTCTCTCAGGGGTCATTTCGTAGAAAAAGAGGTGCAGGAGCTCATTAGCATAACCCATTAGCATCACTTATTTGCATATGCCACACCCCCTGATATCACCGGAAGTGTGTCAGAAGGCACCACTGGACTGTCTTGGATTGCTAGCCATTGGGGGGGGACGTGCAGATCTGTCCTCGCAGAGGAGGGAGAGCTTGTACCTGAATAAAACTTGGTCTTAAAGGTGCCACTGGACTGTTTTGGGTCAGGGGGCCGCGGGGGGCTCTGCGGCTTACCTGGCTGCTTCTTGCTCTGACTGCGGGCTGCTGGGAGCAGGGGGCGG
Source organism: Gekko japonicus (assembly GCF_001447785.1). Classification (NCBI taxonomy): domain Eukaryota; kingdom Metazoa; phylum Chordata; class Lepidosauria; order Squamata; family Gekkonidae; genus Gekko; species Gekko japonicus. The sequence continues at coordinate 329,330 of NW_015174859.1, forward strand.
GGCTTGTTGCATGTGCCCCCCCTGGGCTCTTTACTGCCAGAGTTCCGCTCCCGTGCGCTCCTGCAGGAAATGACCCCTGGCTTCTCTTATGTTCTTATGTTAGAACAAGTTCCGGAAGGTAGCTGTGTTGGTCTCCAGTAGAACAACTGATGGAGCTTTTGACTCTTGAAAGCTTAGACCGTGGAAGTCTTGTTGGTCTCTCAGGTGCTGCAGCACTTGAATCTAGCTGTTCCTCGAATCTTGCTGTTTCAAGAAAGCCAAAAGTGGCCAGGGGATCTGCTGTGTTTCAACCTGGCCTGCAAGTTCTGCACAGGGGAGCAGGAGAGGGAAGCCCTCTGGAAGAAGACAGGACTGTCTAGTTTGCAGCAGCAATTTGACACCCATTCACTGGTAGATTTAGGAGAGCTGAGGGACATGGTGGGTGCCCTGGAGGTCTTGCCCCAGTTCTAAAAAACCCAACACGGACCTCAGCCGGAAGCAAGCTGGCATCCCTGCTAACTCTGGCAGGCTGTCCTCTTGTGGACTGTTGGTTTTTCACTGGTGGACAGAGGTTTTCACTAGCAGGGCTACAGCCATGTTCTGAAGGGGAGGAGAAAGATGCTGGGAGAGGGACCGAGCTCCGTGGAACCCACAACTTGTGCAGAATGGGGGGTGGGGGCACAGAATGAAGCAAGCCAGAAAACCCAAGTATTAAGTCCTTATTATGGTGAAGATATGCTTGAAAGCATGTGGGCAAAGCATGTTGGGAACTCAGAAGCTGGAACTCAGAATGAGAAGGGACTTGGGTGGCCTGCTCCCCTCCCCTCCCCTCCCCTCCAGGTGGCTAGCAAAACCAGAATTGGTTGCTTCGATCCAGCAATTTACCCTGTGCTGCAGCAGACATTTCTGATGCCTGGCAAGGTTGTTTCTTGGGATCAGGGGACCACTTGGACTAATAGACCCTAAAAGCCCCTTTGGGAAGCTGCAGCAGGGAGAGGGAAAGGGATGAAATTACCTTTTTCTGCCTCTTCCAGGGGCACAGCTCAGGCGATGGAAGGGGTTGGTGCTTTTTGCTGCCCCCTCTGCTCTTCTCAGAAGAGAAAGGAAGACTGATTTCTTCCAAGAGGAATCTTTTGAAGAAAGAGAAAGTTGTAGGCAAAGCAATTGGGAGAAACAAATAATCGGGAATAGATGGGATATCAGTAGAGATATTCGAAGCCACAGAAATGGAGTCCATCAAAATCCTAACAAAGGTTGTGCCAACAAGTAGGGAGAACGAAAGAATGGGCCACAGACTGGAAACGCTCAATCTGCATTCCAGTTTTGAAAAAAAGGAGACGTCAAAGACTGCAGCAACTATCGGACCAAGACTCTTGCATTAATTTCTCACGCAAGTAAGATTATGTTCAAAATCTTACAACAGTGTTTTCATATACGGAATGAGAAATGCCAGATGTTCAACCTGGGTTCAGAAGAAACAAGGGAACATTAGCAATCTGAGGGAACACTGACAATCTGAGATATGCAGCTGACACCCCATCACTATCAGAAAACAGTGAAGACCTGAAATTACTACTGCTGAAGTTTATAGTGGAACATGCCAAATCAGGATTACAGCTGAACATCAAGAAGGCAAATGTACTGACTACTGGGGAATTACCCAATTGTTTTAAGGTTGACGATGAAGAAATTGAAATTGGTAATGATTTTCTATACCTTGGCTCCGTCATCAACCAAAAGGGAGACTGCACCCAAGAAATCAGAAGGGGATTAGGACTGGGAAGGAGCACGACTGGGAAAGACCATGAAGGAGCTAGGAGAGATCCTGAAGTGTAAGGATGTAAGATCAAGATAATTCATGCCAGAGTATCTCCCATTGCTGTGTGTGGGCATGGAAGTTGGACAGTGAAGAAAGCAGATAGGGAGAAAGTGGATTCCTCTGAAATGTGGTGTTGGAGGAGAGTTTTGCAGATACTGTGGACAGCCAAAAAAGACCAGTCAGTGGGTTATAGATAACATCAAGCCTGAACTCTTCCTAGAAGCTAGAATGACTAAGCTGAGGCTATTGTGCTTTGGTCACATGATGGGAAGGCAAGAGTCGCTAGATGCTGGACGATAATGCTAGGAAGAGTGGAAGGCAGCAGGAAAAGAGGGAGACCCAACGTGAGTTGGATTGACTCAGTCAAGGAAGCCCCAGCCCTCAGCTGGCAAGATCTGAGGAAGGCTGTCCATGATAGGTTTGTCACAAGTCAGAAGTGACTTATCAGCACTTCACACACACACACACACACACACCTCTTTTCACTGCAAACTTTCCCATGGCTGGAAGGTTCTGCTGTGGGGAGGGAAACCCAGGAAAGGTCCACGATCCTGGCATCTGTCTGCAGATCTAACACATTATGCAGAACGGGTGAACCAAAGTGCAGATGGCTTTGTGCAAAGTGTGTGTGTGTGGGGGGGGATGTCAGAATCTGAATAGCTCTGGCCCAGAGGTTTAGGCAAGACCTGGCTGGAGTAACGGCTGGGCTTGCTGTGACCCTTCTAGGGGTCCGGAAAGTTGGAAGCTATTGAATTCTTTTTTAAAAAAAATACTTGCCCAAAAGGGCAAAGTTTATTAGTTTTTAAGAATCACACCAAACAAAACAAAGAACTATGTATCTAAAGATGTGAGCGAGACAATGTCTAGATATTTTAAAAAGGTATTGCTCTTTCTTTGAATTCCTAAATTCTGAGAGGGGCAACTCCTGAATGCTAGCGCCCAGCTGGCCGTTACTGTGGAAACACCACGTGGATGGTGGGCACGAGGTAATTCAGGAGGCATCTCAGCAAGAATTGCTCCTGCAGCCTTCCCTTGAGGTTCGGAAGCCTGTGCCAGCCAGCCTCTGACCCTCCTGGGTTCCTCTTTCTCTGGATGGTGCCTGGAGAGGCTGCGTTGGACGGCCCACCAGCACTGTCTTTCCCAGCCAGCTGCCCCCGTGGGAACTGCCCTCCCATTACTGCTAATGAGTGTGAAGCAGCATCATGGAAAAAGTGAGCGGTGCTTGCTGAGTTCACCATCCAGGCTGACGCTGCATCTGGTTTCCTGCGACAAACAGACAGAGGTCCCTGCGGGGGACGGACAGACACCAGGATCCTGGCCTTGGGGCCTCTTCCCCATGGACCAGCTCAGAACGGCTGCAAATGCCAAGGGAGGGCCCTTCCCGGAATGCAGAGCTGAGCAGCCAAACTTGTCCCTCTGGCTGTAGATTACCTGCAGGTAATTCCCATCTGGAGTAGCCTTCGGTCATTGCCCTGGGATCCCGTCCTTCCTCTCCATGGAGGAACCCCCCCCCCCATCCTCAACATGGGGCAGATCCCCTGATCAGGAGCTGTGCAAGTTGTCGGTTGGAGGGGGAACGGCAAGTATCTCTCAGCCATCTGCCTCTGCAGCCTCCAAAGGACAGATGAAAGGGAGGGCAGGAAGGACCATCTGGTGGCCTTTAATATCGGCATCTTTCCACTGAGCGTGGTTGTGTTCTGGAGAGCCTGGAGCACAATTAGAAAGTTGCCTTGCAGTCTCGCTAATTGGGTGGGTGAGTTGAGCAGGCAAGGGTTGGGGGGGGCACCAAATGAAAATGAACTGGGGGGGATTCTCTCTTGTGCATGGAGTTGAAAGGGTGCCCTTGCAGAGCCCGTGTGTGAGCTGGCAGCTGTGGGACATGTGTGTGTCTTTCGTCCAGACAGTGTTTTCTCAGCACGGATAGGCCAGTTGTTTATTAAATTGTCAGGAGTCAAACCTCATATGTGAAGGCAGCATCCCAGTTGCGGGGTACTAGAGAATACAAATCCCCACACCCTTGTTCTTGCTTCCATTGGCAATGTGCTATGCCCAAGTGGCACCCACTGGCTAGTGCCTGTGTTGTCTATAAGCCACTTCTCTCCCTCTCCATTCTCATGCCATTTATGTGTATGCTGATCGTTTAAAGCAGGGGTGTCAAACCTGCGGCCCAGGGGCCGCATCAGGCCCCCGGAGGGCCTCGATCAGGCCCGCAGTGGAACTGGCTGGCTTCTGCTTCTTCTTCCAGTTCTGCTGCTGCTGCGTCATTGTAGGTTTGCAGCTTACAGATGCACACCTGAACAGCTTACTCACGATTGCAGCAGCACAGACATTTTGATGCAATAATTCAGAGCAAGAGGTGTCAGTTATCAGACACACTTAAATAAAATATTGCAAGAGGGCTAATGTTTTAAGCATGTTTTTATTTTAAGTTAAAAAACCCTTTGTGTTTGTGTCCTTTATAAAGTTTATATCTCCACTACCTGGTATTACATTTTATGACACACATGGCCCGGCCAAACAAGGTCTCATTTATGTCAGATCCAGCCCTCATAACAAATGAGTTCGACACCCCTGGTTTAGAGGGCTGATAGTACCTCCCCCCACCCCCATAGCACTTGAGCATGGAACTGTTTGTGAGTTCCTTCAGGCAAAGAAAGTGGAAAGTACCACACAGCGGCCCTCTCATGTCCCGGGGCCTCCTTCCCCCTTTCTCAGCTGTTTTGATGTACCATTCAGCAGGCTGTGTCTGACTCCAACACAAACACAAAACACCCACACCCACCCGCACAAGCCTTTGGTGAACTGGCCAGGAGGGAACTCCAGCCCAGGCATCCTGAGGGGAAAAGTATAGGGGAAAGGCAATATTTTAGGCAGGGGTCATTTCGTAGAAAAAGAGCTAGGGGAACTCATTAGCATAACTCATTAGCATATGCCACACCCCCTGATATCACCGGAAGTGTGTCATAAGGCCACACCCCCTGACATCACCGGAAATGTGTCATAAGGCCACACACCCCGGACCTGCAAGGCCGGCGGGAGTGCAAGGAAGCCCCGCGAAGGCCCTCCCTGGCCCCAGGCAGGCAGGGGTGGGGAGAGGCAGGGAGGAAGCAACTTACCCTCCCTCTTCTCTTGCCTCCTCCTGGCTGAATGAGGGCCAGAAGTGGGGCGGCCGGAAGCAGGGGGCGGGGCTTCGTCATGTGCCCCACCCCCGCCCCTCACCCAGGGGGACTATGTTCCCCCGCGTTCCCCCCCGAAATGACCTCTGATTTTAGGGTAACTGCCGAGCATCCTTTGCAGTGTTGGCAGGCATCAGGATGCATCTCTATGGTCCCGCAGAGCAGAAAAGCATCTTGGGATGGCCCAGTCTCTACGGCCAGCTAGAAGGTGGCCTGGTCTTGCATGTGGGAGAGAAAACTGTGCCGAAATTCGTGTTGCCAGAGGACGGGTTCCCTCCCTTGCTGTGCCTAGAGGGCGATCTGTGCCTTTTGTAGGACTTTTCCCCAGAAGGTGGGAAGGAGACACTGACACTTGGAATCCTTTTCACGCTTCACCTACTAATAAAACCACAAAGTTAAGTGCCAAAAACTGGAGGCTGAGTGGCTCACCCTGCCCCCCCCTTCCTTAAATGTGGGACAAAGGCTTGTCCTGGAGTGGCTAGGCTGTGCTTTGCTCTTTGGGGGTGCCCTGACTGGAGCAAAATCGGTTGCTAAACAATTTCATAACAGAGGGCATAAATCTATCGCTGGGAACATGCTGCGTGCTCTGTTGAAATAAGTCCAGGAGGCATGCCCAGTCCAGGACATGGGGGCAGAAGGCTGGAGGCCTGTTTGAGCCCTAATGGCAGTGGAAGGCCTGTGTCTTGAGATGGTGTTTGTCCTTTGAAAGGACACAGTGACAGTCAGGGTCTGTGATTTTGCATGTGGAACTCAGCAACCCGGGAAGCTCCAGGTCAAGAAAATAAAATTATGTTTGAAGCCCTAAGACTGCGGAAATGCTAGGTTTGAGAGTGCATGCACAGACAGCAGGAAAGCAAATGGCAAAGGCTTTGGGGGGTGTGTGTCACAGGATCAGGCTGTGTTTTGCTTTTAGCCTTTCCCGTGGTTAACAAAACCAAATGATGCAAACTGAAGCAAAGTCAGCTTTCTTGTTTCTCCCTAGAGTTCAGATAGATGGTAGGATTCGTTCTCCCTCTCTGCAGAGTTCATGTTGATGAGTGGCTATCATCTGTGTTCCTTTTGTTTATCTAGTGTTTGTTTTAATATTCTAGACTGAAAAACAAAACCAGCCCCCCCTCTTTATCCCTGTCTGCCAAGATGGCCCTAGGAGGGTACCCATACAGAAGGAGCCCAAGAAAAACTGGCTGGGAGGAATCACAGGGCTGTAAAGGCCAGCAGAAGGAAGGAATGAAGGAAGGAGAGAAGGGATGCTCTTCCCCAGCTTGGCAGCTGTAGGGTTTCCCCAAGGAAACAACCTGCTTTTCAGCAGGGGGCGTTTCTGGGTGTATTAGGAGAATACGTGCCCTGGGTCACTGTCCCCCGCCTGTTCTGTGTAGCCCAGTGGTGTTCCAAGTGCATGAGCGGGAGAAAGGAAGTGTGTGCCACGACACATGACTTCCTGTGTGCGTGTGCCCATACAGCAAACCTAGGCCGACCGTTGCCATGGTGAGGCAGCCTTCTCCCACTTGTCTTGCCGGTTTGCAGCCTCTTTGCACTGCTTTGCTGCTTTGGCACATTCCACAGCCCTGTTCAGGAGAGCCGGCCGACATCTGTGTGGTTGTATGTGAAACTCGCAAGCAGCAAGAAATTTCCCCAGCCTCGCGTGGTGGATTTTTCCGAGGAATCTGCCTGCTAACCAAATTCTGTATGGTTCCATTTTCATGCCTTTCATGTCATCAGATTATTTCAGTTCAAGGATATTTTTCCTTGTGAGGCTAACTGAACGGGTCCTCTCAGTTTAAACAGTATAAAGTTGTTTGTGTGCGTGTATGTGCCACAAATGGCAAAATCTGCTATTCATCCTCCTTGTGTGGCCTCCTTGAGTGTCTCAGTAGCCTTCATCCCATTAATCTTTACAACAACTCTGCAAGGTGGGCTACAGTGTTGTCCTAGTAATACTGTGTGGGAAGGGCAGGCTAAGGCGGGGGGGGGGGGGCTTGCCTAGCTTGCCTTCATGGACAGGCCACCTTTTAGTCCTGCTCGGTAGCCCCAGTGCAGAGGAGACTGTTGGAGCTTCAACAAGAGGCCTTTAGGTTGCTTTCAGCAAATGGAGGACACACATGCCTGCACAGAGACCACAACCCACACAAAGAACAGGACCTAAGTGAGGCCCCTCCCATATAGGCCTTGAGCTGGAAACAGGAACTAGTTCTTAAGGGCTCAGCCAGTGGTATATTTGTATTTGTTTACTTCATTAATACCTCCACTTTTTTCCTGTGGGGATTCACAGCAGTTTATATTGTTCTCTTCTCCCCCATTTTATCTCACAACATGCCTGTGAGGTGGGCTAGTAGGCTGAGAGGAGTGTGTGACTGGCCCAAGGTCACCCAACGAGCTTCCATGGCAGAGGGGGGATCTGAGCCTGAGTCTCCCAGGTCTTTCCTCTCCCACGATGATTCTTCTATGCTCCTCTTGACTTACCAATGCCAAGGAGGGGCAAGAAGCAGAAATCCCCACCCCAGCTTCCTCTTCCAGGTGCTTCCAGCTCACAGGGAAATGTGGGCGGGATAGCTGCTAGGCTTGCCAGCGACAGGTTGAGAAATTTCTGGAGGGTAGACTTCAGTGGGTTACATTGCCATAGAGTTCTCCTTCCAGAGCAGGACTTTTCTGTAAGGGAACTGTTCTCTGTCACCCGGAGATCAGTTCTAATCCCAGGAGCTCTCCGGCCAGCTACCTAGAGGCTTGTTGTTGTTCAGTCGCACAGTCGAGTCTGACTCTTCGCGACCCCATGGACCAGATCCCGCCAGGCCCTCCTGTCTTCCGCCGTCCTCTGAAGTTTGCTCAATTTCATCTTCCAGTGTCCTATCTTTTAGCCTTTTGATACTGTCCATGGGGTTTTCTTGGCAAACATACCGGAGTGGGTTGTCATTTCCTTCTCCAGGGGATCACACTTGGTCTGAGTTCTCTGCTGTGGCCTGTCCGTCTTGGGTGGCCCTCCACGGCATAGCCCACAGCTTCATTGAACCACGCAAGCCCCCTCGCCACGACAAGGCAGTGATCCATGACTTGGCCACAAAGAAGAAGAAGAGATTGGATTTATACCCCGCCCTTCACTACCCAAAGGTGTCTCAGAGTGGCTTACAAACTCCTTTCCCTTCCCTTCCCCACAACAGACACCCTGTGAGGTAGGTGGGGCTGAGAGCGCTCTTGACAGGAACAGCTCTTTTTCAAGAACAGCTCTTATCAGAACTACGGCTTTTACAACAGGACTCCATCTTGACCATGTATTAAGGAACAATGGGGAAAAGCCACAAATTCTGAGAACTAAGTGTGGTGCTCCTCCTGCCCAGTCTCACCCGCCCATCTCTCTGCTGTCTTGGCACAAGCCCTGTGTCCTACTTAGGCCTCAGAGTTGAAAGCAGAGGGGGTTGCTTCACCTTGTTCCTCTCTTCAGCAGGCAGCAGCTCTCACGGCCTTAAGCTGAGCCGGCTTCTCCTCCCATCACTGCGAGTCTCCCTTTTAAGCTCTGCTGCCTCCACCCCTTCCTGACTGGCACCCAATCCCATACTGCTGTCCACTGTTAAGTCCGGCGCTTAACAATAAGTCAGAGTGTGATTTCAGCGAAAACTCAAGTTTATTCACGATCATGAACACTTCTCCAACACGGTACAACATCTGATAGCCCGAACAGCTTGTCCATTCTAGCTGCTCGGTATTTAAACATTTCCCGGCTAATGTAGCCACACCTCTATACAGATACCAAACACTGCGGTTGTACAGATAGGGTCCAATCAATGTCGTTCCCGCTTACAGACATTTGAACGTGATTGGACACATTAGTCTTGGACTACAATCCTTGTCCAAGACGAAGCTTAACATTGCTTCCTTATGAGATGGTTTACACACACATCTTAGTGCATTCATAGGCAGTATCTGAATACACTACAAATCCCTCCCCCTAAGCAAATACAGTCATGAACAATCATAATCGCTTAGGTAGGTCGGTGCACGTCTCGTTCTCTGAGACCTATGAAGTGGCATAGGCTCAGGGCACATGTCAGTCAGGGGCACTCCATTGGACTCTGGGACCACAGAGTCAGAATCGCTTCCGTCTGTTACTGTGGGTTCAAGAGTAGGGGTCTGCCCTGCCTCTTGACCAGCACTGTGGCCCTCAGGCACTTCAGTGCTCACCTCCTGTGGAGGTCTGGGAAGGTCCTCGGGGTCTATGGACTCAGCTGGCTGCACGGTGGAACGGTCAGTTGCCCACCGCTGCCTCAGCTGGTCTATGTGGCGCCTCCAGGTACGACCGTCTGTCAGCAATACCACATACATTTGTGACCCTATTACCTTTGAAATAGTGGCTGGTAGCCACGAGTGACCACTGGCATAATTACAAGCGAAAACTAGATCTCCCTGTTCATACGTTCGAACCTTTGGCATTTCGCTCTGCTGTTGGGGCCATAAATCACTGAGATCTGGATGTAATCTATCCAGCAAGGTTGTTAACCGGCGGCCCATCAGCATTTCGGCCGGACTGCGTCCCGTCGCCGAACAAGGGGTAACCCACCCAGCGGTTCAAAAGCAACTTAATTGCAAGTAGATAAATGGGTACCCACCCTTAGTAGGGTGGGGGGCACCCTGCCTGTGTGGTGGTTTTTAGACAGATGGCGACGGCGATGGCGATGGCGATGGCGATGGCAGTGGCGACAGCGAGACATCAGCTCCGGCTTGGGCTGGGACCCGGTGGTGGCGGCGGCGGCGGGCGGGCGGACAGGGGCGCGAGGGGAGAGCGGAAGGGCCAGCCGGGGCTGCCTGAGAGGCGCAAGCAACTCCGACTCGGCCTCCTCTTCCTCCTTGGGACAAAGTTCTGGAAGAGCTCTGCGCTGAGGGGTGGGCGTCGGCGGGGCCCCCCGGCTCGGGCTGCCCTCTCTGCTGGAGGAAAGGGGGGGGAGGTTAGGCTCTGGAGCGGAACTTGCTCGACTTGCGGCCGTGAGTGGCCCAGGCTCTCTCTCTCCCCCTCCCCCTCGCCGGCTCCGGGGCGGCCCTGGTCATCAGCATTTGGATGGGAGGCCGCCAGGGTGGCTCGCCGGAGGCAGGCAAGGGCAGGCCAGACTTGGGCAGCCAAGCAGGTTCAGCCGTGGCCAGAGCTTGGACGGGAGTCTCCCATTCAGCGAGTCATAATGATACACAAATCTTATTGATTTGTGTATCAATAAGAACATAAGAGAAGCCAAGGTTGGATCAGGCCAGTGGCCCATCCAGTCCAACACTCTGTAACACAGTGGCCAAAAATACCAGGTGCCAGGTCCAGCAGTGAGGTCAGAGGCAGCCTGGGAAACCCTCCAGGGCCGCCATACCTTGCCTGCGACTTAAGGGCACTTCCCTCTGCACACACACACCCCCTCCGTGGCCCAGTCCGGTCTTGTTTATTTCAGGCTTCTTCATTGGAGAGATTTGGATCTTGTCTCTCTGCTTTTGAGGCAGCAGTCATAGAATAGAATCATAGAGTTGGAAGGGATCTCCTGGATCATCTAGTCCAACCCCCCTGCACAATGCAGGAAATTCACAAATAGCTCCCCCCCAAAACACCCCCAGTGACTGCGGTTTCACATCGAAGACAGCCAAGTTCGGACCAGGGCCAGTCATTTCGTCCCCTTTCGGCCTCTTGGGGCTTGAAGTTACAGCTGCTCTGGTTTTGATTTTGAGGCTTGGGCTCCATTAATGAGCAAAAGAATTAGAGCCTTTCTGTGCCTTTTAAAAATTCATTTTTGGAGTTGTACCGAAATATTACAGCAATGAGAACCTGGTACATGTTAATAATACCTAGTGAGGCCAAATTAAGTACGTGTTGAAATCTAAAAAGAAGAATGCAGAGGATTGTGAGAGGGTAATTTATTGATCTGCTAGTTAAAGCTTACAGTCCTGATTTTTTATTTGGGGGGAGGGGTCCATTTCACTAAGTGTGGCCTGCCTGTTCTTTCTGGTTCCTGCCCGCTTCACCCCCACACAATGCTGTGGAAAGAAGATGAACTTGCATCAGTGCAGCCCTTCACAGGGGCCAGGGAGGAGGTCCCTCTTGCTGGGGTCATCTTTTATGAGAACCTCGTGGCATGATGCCGGAGGCGTCAGCCTGCAAGAGGAAAAGCCGCCACTTCCTGTTTCTGCAGCTGTCGAAATGGGTTGACAGCACCCGCTAGACCTTTGGTGCAGCAGCAGCAGAGAGGGAGCTTAAGCTGCAGTTTGTACAGTGATCTGGATGCTGCTTGATTTCCGCCTTATTTGTTCCTACCCTCAGAAGTCAGAGTCCCCCACCCAGCTTCATATTGGAGGTTTTGTGGCAGAGCACTACTCACTTCTGTGCATCTGCATCTCAGGTCCTCCACAGTCCCCTCTGCGCTTTGCAATCTCACAAGGCCTTCTGGGCTGACAGCCAGACCCCAGTCGGCTTTGCACCACTGCTTTCTTTGGGAGCACACTGGCTGTCGGTCAGAAATGTGGGGAATCTGTGGCTGGCTTTGTGCACTACAAGGTCGGGGATCTGACTTGGAAATCTGCCTGCCTAGCGACCTAGCCGTCTCATTCTTACCTGGCTCAGGGTGAGATATACAGCTTATGCCCCTGCGCTGTGTCCTCAGTACAGCTCAAGCGGGTTCAAAACTGCTCAACAAGGGTTTGAATTCCGTATCTCCCCAGTCCGCTTTGCTATGCTGCCCCCTCCACACTGTACTTCTCTGCCTTCTATTTATTTTTGCTTCTCTTGCCAGCCACATTAGCTTCAAAGGAGGCATCATTCTGTACCAGCCATTTCTGGGTTAAGATTAAAGATAGAAAATTTCCAGATTCAGGTCTCCCCTCCATGCATCTTTACATCTCTAGTTAGGATGACATGAGAAGTGTTTTCCTATGGCTCTTTTAACTGTCCCGCAGTCTCTGGCAATGTTCCCTCTAAGCTGTGGAGTCTTGTGAGCAAAAATCCTACCTTGTGAGCTACTGGCATTAAAGTTGTAAGCAGGAGATTTGGCTGCTGCATAGATTAGCTTGCTCTGGAGCCATCCTTCCTGAGCTAAGACAAAAATGTGTGAGCCGGAGGCTAAAAAACTGTGAGCTAGCTCACACTAACTCAGCTTAGAGGGAACACTGGTCTCTGGTGAGATTCCAGCACAGCCCACCCACCCCCTTTGCAAAGGAGACGGGCTTTTCAAAGGCAGACGGATCTGTAGTGGGAAGTTTAATTTTTGTGGATTCTCTTTTGCAAGTGCCTCTGTTTTTATGTTTGCATCTTGGTGCCCCACATAAACAAGAACAAAAGCAGTTTTAAAGGAGACTGACGCTTCCCTGGTTGCCTGGCTTTTAGAGCATGACCTGGATCTGTCCCCCCCTTCCCATATACACTGCCCCCACACACATCTGGTCAAAGCTTCTAGGTCACTTTCAGAACAAAACATCCAGGAATGGCTGCCGTTGGGTGCCTGCAGGGTTGATTCCATTCACAGCCATAGTGGGTGACACATTTTAATTACAAAACAGCCAGAGCCTGCGGAAGGCCTTGGAAGAGGGGTGTTGGGCACGTCTGGGGTGGGGGTGAACACCTTGCAAAAGTCTGTGCTTTCTTACAACCCCTGGCAGCCCGGGACGCAAGTAAGGAGAAGTTGGGACACATACAGCCTAGTGACATCCCAGGGCTTTTACACAACAACCCTGTGGGCCTTTCATTTTCTGACTGACAGCATTTGCATGATGTTCTCCCCACAAAGGGGTTCAAGGCAGCTCACAGAGAGGGGTCAGAAAGACTATTTACTGAATTAGCTAGGTTCCAGTCCAGCAGCACCTTCAGGGTATAAGGTTTTGAGAATCGAATGAATAATTTTGGGCAGCTGTAGTAGAATCATGTTGTGACTCAGACAGCAAATCTTCGGCTTCTCTTTTTAGTGTGTGATGAATTGCCGTATGTGACTTTTGTTGCCAAAACGGTTATTAAGAGGAAGGAGTCAAATGAATTGGCCACCTCAGAACTTCTTCACTCTGCCCCTTGACTGCCTGGATGTTCCTGTGTATATCAAGTTGGGTTTATCGGCAATGTTCCCTCTAAGCTGTGGAGTCTTGTGAGCAAAAATTCTACTTTGTGAGCTACTGGCATTAAAGTTGTGAGTGAGCTGTTTGGCTACTGCATACATTAGTTTGCTCTGGAGCCCTCCTTCCTGAGCTAAGACCAAAATGTGTGAGCCGGAGGCTAAAAAAACGGTGAGCTAGCTCACACTAACTCAGCTTAGAGGGAACATTGTTTATCGGATATATTTATGTATTGTTACATCTGAGATTTCCAATAAAGTTTATAATTCTTTTTAAAAGAAAGTATGCCAAGTAGTACAATTTTATACGTTACCTAAGTTTAAAATAACACATCTTATGTTGTTAAATCAGTCAAAACAACTTGAGGGTTGAAAGGAAAGTAGGTATTGGATATATTTTCAATTCTTCTTGACACTTCCAAGTTTTTCCAGAAAAAATAATAAGCCCCCCCCCCCCCAATGCAAGCTGCCATGGCTTCAGACTTTCTGGGAATTGCCCACTTCTTCTGGTAGCTGAGTGTGCCTTTTGTCCTTTGCCTCATTCTGTCCGTGTCTCTCCCTGCTCTCACAGCTGTCGAAGCAGCAACAGGAAGAGCCTGGTGGTGGGGACGCCTTCGCCCACCCTCTCCCGCCCTCTGTCTCCCCTTTCGGTGCCAACAGGTAAGAGCCCGGCACTCTGACCAAAGAGGCTGGCCCTCGAGCAGCAGAGCAGAGGGGTGCCGGTTGGAGCAGTGGGGGGGGGGGGGGGGAGCAGCTCAAGTTTGGGAGGAAGGAGCCCCTGAGAAGAGAGGCTTTGGGGCCGAGCTGGTCAGAGTGAGATCCAGTTGGAAGACTCAGTCTTTGAACTGAGCTGTTCCCCATCCCTTGGTCTGAACAGGTCGGGGTGGGCGATACTTTTAAAATGAGAACCAGCGGACCCTTGAAACTCCAGTGGAACCTTTGCTTTTCTGGGGGGAAGAAATGTGAAAAACCTCTTTTCCCTCTCTCCCCTTCCACATTTCTCCGCAGCTGGGAGCAGTCCTGTAGAGAGCCCTCGCAACTTCCCCACCGGGGCTGCAGCCAGTTTCCCGTTTGCTCGCAGGTAAGAGCCTGTGAAGGAGCCAGCCAGGATTGTGCCTTGGCAAGCAGAAATGCCAGAGGGGAGGCTCTAGACTAGGAGGAGCAGAAGAAGACGGGCAGCAGCCGAATCCAGGAGCTTTGGTTTCTGCCTTGCCCGAGCTTCCTGCCAGCAGCGGTGGGGCGGGAGTCAGATCTGCTGTCCGAGGCCAGCCCAGAGGGGACGAGGGAAGAGCTTAAGGAAAGCCAGCAGCTCCGCCCCAGAACCTGTTTCCAAGGGGAAGGCTCAGCCTGGGAAGGCACAGAGTGATGTGCCTCTGGGCATCCACAGAGTGCGTTTTCCTCTCCGTAGGCAGGTCCTACATTGTCATTTTTTCTTGGTCTCTGTTTCTCCTCTGTTGCTCCTTTTCTTTCAATGAATTCCAAAAAGTTTGAGAAAACACAACAAAGAATGCATAGTTTTTCCCAGGAGGAACTCATTAGCATAATAGACCACACCCAACAGCAGAAACTCATTAGCATATTAGGCCACACCCATGACAGTACAGCTCATTAGCATATTAGGCCACACACCCCATGTTACCATAAGTGTGGTCATCCAGCCACACCCACCTTTTGCTTCTTATTCTGTTTACCTTGTTTGTTGTCAAAACGGCCAGGGCTTTTCTTGTAGTAGGAACCCCTTGCATGTTAGGCCACACACCCCTAATGTAGCCAATCCTAATGAGTTCCTGCTGTTGGGTGTGGCCTATTATGCTAATGAGCTCCTGCTGGGTGTGGCCAACTTGGGAGCCAGCCGGAACTCCGTTCCTGTGCGTTCCTGCCTAAAAATAGCCCTGGTTTTTCCAGAGTTAAGCAAATGGGTGCACAGTTTGGATTCTGAGGAGAGTACAAAAGCATGTGTGGGGAGGACTGGGGCCTTTCTGTTCTTCATTCTCACCTCTTTCTCCTCCCTCTCTCTGCTTCCTCTTTTTATGGTTGACCAACACGCTTCTGGCGTAGCCATGTTCCTCGAACTGACAGGTAACTCCACCAAGATGTGGGGGTTGTGGGAATTTAAAATCTCTGGATCTGGCATCCTCAGTCTCAGATTGGGTGCGCATAAGACAGAACCACTAGTGGAGCCATTCCACTGACAACGTCTCCTCAGAAAGAGGCGGGACTTTTGTGGGTCCGGCTGCATGTTCTAGGTTAACCAAAAACCTTGGGAACCAGATAAAGACTAGACTCAAAAATGAACTAGGGAGAAGTATCAAATTCTGACTCAGTTTCTCCCAATAGCAATCTGCTTGTTGAAGCAAAAAAGAAAATGCAGTGTGTTATTTTTCTTGGTCAGGGAATGTGGGGGGTTTGTTGGTTCTCAAAGGGTGGAAGGGATGGCATACTGGCTGGCAGCACCTCACAGGATCACAGAGTTGGAAGGGGCCACACAGGCCATCTGGTCCAACCCACTGCTGCATGCAGGATCAGCCCAAAGCATCCCTGACAAGCAGCTCTGCAGGGTCTCAGGCAGAAAAGGGCCTTTCTGTGCAATCCCGGGGCTGGAGCCTGGGTCCTCTCGCCGGCAGAGCTGGTCTTCTGCCACAGAACTGGCATGCTGTCACAGCGGCTGGCCAGGCGTGTCTGATGGCAAAGTGTCTTGTGGGGGCTGCGGGGGCGACGGCGGTTGCAGATGGGTTTGCATCGGGCGGAGCAGGCCTTGAGGGGGTGACCGCTGCTTGGGTCTTTGCAGGGCTGACGGCAGAAGGTGGTCGCTGGCTTCTCTGCCCTCCTCTGGCTATGGGACCAACACCCCCAGCTCCACTGTCTCGGTAAGTAGAGTGGTCTTTGGCCCCGGGGTGTAGCAGGGGGCATCAGTCTGTTGCACTCTTCTTCCGCTCGTCGTCTTCTCTGCTTAAACCATCAACATCCTGCTCCAGCTTCCATTCCAAGTTGAGTGTTAAGGGGAACTGGATCATGCAGCTGAGAAGGTGTAGGTCAGCCCTTGGCCAGGTGGAAGCTTGAGCTATGGGGGCAGGGACCAGGAGGTGGTCGGGGGCTCCTTTGGGCCCAGGGCTTGGAGCCACGGGAACATTGACAGAGGTTGGGGAGGGGGTGGCTGGTTGGAGGCCCCATGCCTGCGAGCATTTCAGAAAGCAGCTGAACCACCTGAGTGACGGAGGGGGCCTCCTGGGTGTCCGTGGGTGCCTGGACCCAGTTGTGCCAAAATGCAGAGGGGGGTGACCAGGAAGCCCCTGCCTGGCTCGCTGGAGGCAAAGTGTCCTGGATCAGATGGTCAGGGCTCCCAGATCTCCTCCGTGCGTCTGCCGGCCTCATAGCCGTTGAGCCAGAGAAGTCAGGGTTTTATTTTTAGCTCCCGTCACCCTCAGTCTTTCCAGACTGCTGCTTGTGTTGAGGTGGCCATTCCCTCAGCAGAGTTTCAGACTTTCCGGCACTGGGGGCTGGGGGGGGGGCGAGCTGGCCTTCCTTCCTCACAACTGGCTCCCGTCTCCCGTCTAGTCCTCCTCCTCCTCTTCCCAAGAACGGCTTCATCAGCTGCCCTATCAACCCACCCCTGACGAGCTGCACTTCCTGTCCAAGCACTTCCGGAGCACGGAGAGTGTCACTGGGGAGGATGGACGCCTCTCGCCATACCTGCGCCCTCGATCCCGGAGCTTGAGGTACTGACTTCGGGTGGGATTTGGGTGATTTGAAGCAGGGGAGCAGTGGCGTGTAGGGGAACTTGGTAGCAATGATGACGTAACTTCAGATAGTTGTATAATATTTATTGGGATAGCACCGTTCATTTAGATGACTGATTCGATTAAAAACATTTTGAATGACAAGAAAAATCCCAATTAATTAGTAGGGATTTAAACCATGGTTAAGTTATTTTTAATGCAAATATTTTAAAAAAAGAATGACAGATGGCAAACAACATCTCAGAAGCGGGTCCTTCCTTCTTGAGAGAGGAAAAAGGGGGAGTGCCTTATCTATGAAGGCAGCTGTGAGAGGAGGGGGAGTGCCCCTAGGGAAGAGGAGGGGGAGGAGGACCGGCTTTTCTATAGTGACCTGAGAAAGGACTAGGAATGCCTCTTCTCTGGTGGCTGCTGAGAAAGAAAAAAAATGGGAATACCTCTTCTAAGATGGTTGTGAGAGAAAGGGGAAATGGCTCTAGAGAGAAAGAGGAATGCCTCTTCTAAGATAACTTTTGAGAGAGCAGGGAATACCTCTTCTAAGATGGCTGTGAGAGAAAGGAAAAATGGCTCTAGAGAGAAAGAGGAATGCCTCTTCTAAGATAACTTTTGAGAGAGCAGGGAATACCTCTTCTAAGGTGACATTCGCTGCGGCAAATATATGTGGTTCCTGTATTAACAGATGTATTCATTTGCCTATGAGTTCCTCACGTTTGACAGGATGGGGGAAAGAAGGCAAGCCACGACGCTTCTTCCCGCCTGCTCCCCACAACCACCACCCTACCCCTTGCCTACCTCAACAGGGCTAAGACTGACCCCTGTTCTGAAAGCCTAGCGCCCAGCCTGTGTGTCTCAGCGGGAGATGCGGAGCCAGCGTCAAGCGCTGGCTCTGACTCATGGCCATCTTTTCCATTCCCTTTTCCAGATGGGGGTTGTGTGTGTGTGTGGGTATTCCCTTTTCCAGATGGGGGTTGTGTGTGTATGTGTGTGTGACACATTCCTGATCTTGTTTGCTGAGATCCGTGAGCGGCACTTGCCCAGGCCCCTCAGCCCTGCTGGCTGCCTTTGCTTCCCTGTGACTTGGTTTTGTACAATTACAGGATTAAGATTCCTGTGGCACTGGGGGGAGGAGGCCGGTGAGAAAGTCGGGTCAGCCCAGGGCACACGACGGTTTAAGGAGATAAAGCCATCCGCCCTCTCATGATCCCTGGTGAAGAGCCTGCTTCTGAGCTTCTGCTGCTGGGGACCGGCAGCTGGGCTCGTGTGGGCTGGCCCCGGTGGGCCGAGACTCGGAGGGGGGGGGATGCCGGGCGCAGCTCGAGGGAGGAAAGCGAGGCAAAGGGCCATGGGAAGAAGAGGGGAAGGTCAGCTGCTCACCTCCTTGGGGCAGGACAACCAACTGTGAGTTTTAACCAAAGGAAGAGGCGGGTGGAGGTGGGAATGTAGAAGTTGGCCCATCAAGTTGCAACATGGGAGTCTGGCTTGGTAGGCAGAATCGGTGAGCGGTGGCATGGCCGTGTCTGCCCTGTGGGGGACTGAGGGTCAGCCCACTTGTGGTGACCGGCCCTTTCTAAAATAAATACTAGGCCATCTGCAAATGCTTGTAGTTTATACTCTTCTCCTTTTATTTTAAGTCAGTCTGCATATCTTTTCTCACTGTGTCATTCAGTGTTTCAAGAGCAAAGATAAACAGTAACTGGGAAAGTGGACACCCTTGCCTGGTTCCTTTTTGTATCTCAATATCCTGTGATAGATCTCCATTCACCAAAATGCTGTTTAGTGTAGATGGCTCTGACCATTGTGTGAAAGTTTTCTCCACAGTGCCAAGTTGTTAATTGTTCTAGCATAAAGTTCCAGCTAAGATTGTCAAAGGCTTTTTCAGCATCCTGTTTCTCAGGATGTGCTTCAAAATATTCAATTACATTCAAAACAGTCCTCACATTGTTTCTTATTTGTCTTTTGGGTAAAAAACCTTGTGGTTGGTGTCTCAGTGGCATGGTCCCTTGATGGGCTGTTTCTCTCTTCCTTCTCGCAGCCCCAGGCGGTCAAGTGGGATTTTTGACAATGAGGTCGTAATGATGAATCATGTTTACAAGGAGCGGTTCCCGAAGGTAAGAACTGATGGGGGGAGGGGGCCTCAGAAGCCAAGGAATGGCAGACCAGGGTCCCCTTTCTTCTGTGAGCCTGCCTGGTGGTGAAGGTCTTCCACAGGTGCTCTCCTCCGTGCATCCCCATTTGCAGAAGCAAGGTGGATGGTCGAGAGGGGGGGGCCTTCTTGTTGGTGGCACCCCAGTTATTTTATAGAATGCTCTCTCCAGGCCTGCAGAGCTGTAGTTCTGGCCCCGCTGGTGGACCTCCTGATGGCCCCTGGGTTTTGGCCACTGTGTGGCACAGAGTGTTGGACTGGATGGGCCACTGGCCTGATCCAACATGGCTTCTCTTATGTTCTTATGTTCTCACCTGATGCCTACTTTGTGCCAGGTAAAAACTATTCTGCTTTCTCAGATGGGCTCTCCTCTTCCTCCTCCCAAATTTTATGACCTTGCTATAAGGGATTTTAAGCAACCGATGTTGCTATTTTTGTATATAACTTTTTATCATTTCTACAGTTTACCATCTTTTACAGTTTTTGGATTCTTTTTCGCTTCCTGTCCTGAAAGCTGCTTGGGAAGCCATGGCTCAGGTTGGGGGGAGGCAGGGGGGGCAGAAAGTTCTTAAAGAAAATAATTCTGCCCTGCAAAGGTGGATCATTGTGGGGAACCCCGCTAACTGCACTCGAGATGGTTTGGTTGAGATGGTTTTAACTGCTTACTCAGATTACCTATTTCATGGTTATTTGTATGTGCTGTTACCCACTTTGGCAGGTGTAAAAATACTTTTTAATAAATACATAAATGTATCGGTTTTATAGCTCTGTAGCTGCCGGGGAAACCCTGTGAATTGTGGCTTTGTGCAGGTGCTGAGAATTTTCTGTTAGTGAGTGTTAGCTGACTCTACCCCAGAGCCACAGTTCCCGAGGAATGATTCTTAAACCAGTTTAAATCGGTCATGTGGATTTGTCCGCTTCCACTGTCTTCAGAGCTGGGCAGATGTTTCCGTGTGTGTGTGCGTTTGTGTATCCGTGTGTGTGTGTGTGAACGAGGCACAACTCGTGGACTGCTTGGCCCTGTCTCAGTGGCAGTGCAGATCCTGCGGCAGCAGGGAGGGGCGAAAGCATCTCAGGAGCAATGGTCCCTCTAAGCTGTGGAGTCTGGTGAGCAAAAAATCTACTTTGTGAGCTACTGGGCTTAAAGTTGTGAGCGAGCGATCTGGCCGCTGCATAAATTAGTTTGCACTGGAGCCATTCTTCCTGAGCGGAGACAAAAATATGTGAGCTGGAGGCTAAAAAACTGTGAGCTAGCTCACACTAACTCAGCTTAGAGGGAACACTGCTCAGGAGCCACAGTTCTCCTCTCTTGCACCTCGTCAGCAATGAGGGGTAAGAGGAGAATGGGGCCACGCAGGCATCTGCGCGTGCTCAGAGGCCTCTTCGCGCGTGTGCGTGCCTCGCACATACCAAACAGATCTCGGGTCTCAGGCGAATTCCCCCAGCCGCCCTGTGGTGTCCCCCTGCAGGCCACAGCCCAGATGGAAGAGCGCCTGGCAGAGACGATTGCCACCTTCTCCCCCAGCGTCACCCTGCCCTTGGCCGACGGCGTCCTGGGCTTCATCCACCACCAGATCATCGAGCTGGCCCGCGACTGCCTGGCCAAGTCCCACCGGGCGCTCATCACCTCCCGCTACTTCATGGAGCTGCAGGAGAAGCTGGAGAAGATGCTGAGAGACGTGAGTGCAGGAGCGGTCCGAGAGCGAGGAGGTGCGCTTCATCGAGCAGCTGGCCAGGAAGCTGCTAATCATCATCTCCCGGCCGGCTCGCCTGCTGGAGTGTTTGGTGAGACGGTTGCTGCCGGTAGGGGGTGCGTGTGGGTCCCTCTGCGTTTCGGGGGGCTGCCTGCCTGCCTTCCTGGCTCGGCAGTGCAGCTGGAAGCGTGGGAAGAACGTGAAGCCCCGGCAAGGTCGCTGGCTGTTGACCAGGCGTGCTTCCAGCTGCACCACTGAGGCAGGGGGATCTGTCAGGGCCCGGGCTGTGCCTCTGCGTCGTCGGGGCCGGGAGGAGTGCCGCAGCTGCAGCACCAAGCCCTGCTTAGGCCGAAGAGCGGCAT
>NW_015174859.1:350413-358283 GCF_001447785.1 Gekko japonicus
CTACTTTGTGAGCTACTGACATTAAAGTTGTGAGTGAGCGATTTGGCTACTGCATAAAGTAATTTGCTCTGGAGCCATCCCTTCCTGAGCGAAGACAAAAATCTGTGAGCTGGAGGCTAAAAAACTATGAGGTAGCTCACACTAACTCAGCTTAGAGGGAACACTGAATTGTGCAGATTTCTAACGGGGGGAGAGGGAGGGGAGGAGCTGATGCGTGCCCTTGGCTCGGGGGGGGGCCACAGGGTTCCGCCACCCCTATTTCTTAAACGGCCCAGAACTTGAGGGGAGACCCAGGTCTGGGCAGCGTTTGCTGACCTCCGTCCTTGGCGTTTGTAGTGAAGCTTTTTCCTTCCCGCTTTCTGAAAACCGGAGGAAGCTCCCTCCCTCACCACCTTTCCTGGCCGGTCCTCCTTGATTCCGTCTCCTGTGGGGGATTGCGATATCTTCTGGGAGCAGAAAGCGTAGCCCAAAGCCAGCCTTTTCAGAGTTTCTTAAATGCCCCCTCTTTGCCTCCTGTCTTGTGAGCCAAGCCAGCCTTCCCTTTGTTAACTTCCTTACGCATGGGGCTTGTAGGAGCCAGCCGTGGGGAAGGGAAGGGCTGCCCCCTATGATGGACTGCCTGTCTGGGGCGTCTTTGCAGCCCTTGGGTAGATCACGATTCATGTCTGTGGAGATCTGGGCTGGGGAGGGCCTCTTCCACAATCTTTCCTGCTTCCCCGTCCCTGTCTCTGCAGGAGTTTGACCCAGAGGAGTTCTACCACCTCCTGGAGGAAGCGGAAGGACACGCCAAAGTGGGGCAAGGGATCAAGACCGACATCCCCCGCTACATCATCAGTCAACTTGGACTCGCCAAAGACCCCCTGGAGGGTGAGGAGAGGAGGCAGCTGGGCTGGGGGGATAACAGTGAGGAGCCATGCTGGGCTGGTCGGCCGTGGCCCGGAGGCTGGCGGTTCAGGCTTCATCTCAGGCCCAAACTCGTCAGGTGGGCCCTGCTCTTGGCCTCAGTCCCTCATCTGCAGTAAGGGGCAGTTTGGTGCAGTGGTTAAGTGCGCGGACTCTAATCTGGGAGAACTGAGAACTTGATTCCCCATTCCTCCACTTGCACCTGCTGGATGACCTTGGGCAAGCCGTAGTTCTGTCAGAGGTGTTCTTGAAAAAGAGCCGTTTGTGTCAGAGCTCTCTCAGCCCCACCCACCTCACAGGGTGCCTGTTGTGGGGAGGGGGAGGGAAAGGAGCTTGTAAGCCGCTCTGAGACACCTTTGGGTAGTGAAGGGCGGGGTATAAATCCAGTCCTCTTCTTCTTCTCTTCTCATCATGCTGCTCTACCTTGCAGGGCTGCTATTAGAAGTTAGTGATGCCCTTTGAGCACTGCTCAGGCTATGTCTCGCAGGGCGAAGATTCTCTTTCTCTGCTGTTGTCACTTCAGACGCAGAGGCGTTTGCGCTGGCAGCAGAGTGTCCACACGGCTGTTTGACATGCCCTTTCCTCCGTGGGCTGCCATGTCCTCCGTGGGATTTAGTCTCCCCCTGTCCCTTGTGCCACTGGAGGGATCCATTGCTGCGAGCTACTCTGTGTGACTGTTAAGTGGCCTCAGGTTGCTTCCAACTTAACAACGACCCTATGAATTAATGAAGAAAAAGAAGAGTAGGTTTTTATAGCCCACTTTTCTCTACCTTAATTAGCCTCAAAGTGGCTTCCAATCGCCTTTCCCTTCCTCTCCCTACACCTTGTGAGGCAGGTGGGGCTGAGAGTGTTCTGAGAAACCTGTGACTGTCCCAAGGTCACCCAGCAGGCTTCAGGTGGAGGAGGAGTGGGGCATGCATCAAAGCCAGCTCTCTAGACTAGAGTCCGCGGCTCTTAACCACTATACCATGCTGAATTAATGTCCTCCAAAACATCCTCTTGTGAACAGGTCTTGCAAACTGAGGGCCTTTGTGGCTTCCTTGATTTGAGTCAATCCACCTCATGTTGGATCTCCCCCTTTTCCTGCTGGCTTTAACTTTCCCTGGCATGATGGTCTTTTTCAGTGACTCTCGTCAACCAAATTTCTCTGAATTCCCAGCTTTCATTGGGGGAAAAAAAGATTTCTCAGACTTTTCATTGGAGTGATATAGGGGGAAAGGTCCAACTGCAATGAAAAGAACTAGATTGTGGCAAATCATTTGTTATAACATGATGACGCTATAGTGACCGCTAGAGATTTGAAGGCCCGGAAAAATTCAGAAAAAAAACGTTTTTTCCCTGAAGCCTTTTTTGTTTTTTCCCGAAAAATTGAAAAAGAAAAGAAAAGAAATTGATTATGGAACGTTTTATTTTAACATGATGAATAAAATATTTTAAGACAAGGTGTTCAAATATTTTCCAAATCATTTCTAAATATATATATATATATGGTATCAGATTGATCTAATTTCTGTGCACTGAGGACAAGCAAGTCCTAGGTTACAAACTGAACTCTCCAATGCAAGAACATGATGCATTTCTTCCTTTAGGAGGTGCTATTGTCAGAAGAAAATAAAAAGGTTTCAGTTTTGTTTTTGCATGTTTTTCCGAGCTTCAAAATTTCCGGAAATTTTACATCTCTAGTGACCGCACAAGTCCTGTTTTAAACATACCTCTGGTGGGGGAGGCAGGAAGATGGCAGCTCAGGGGGCTGAGGCAAGGAAAGTCATTCCAATGCGGGCACCCCGCTTTCACCCCACAAGGCATGCAGGCATGCTTCTACCGTAACCTTTTTGTAAAGGTCTAATCAAACTGAGTTTCGGAAGGATTGGAGCCCAGCAGGGGGAAACCCGGGAAGCGGAGGATGTCGTAGGGGCTCTCCAGAATAACCCACTCTGGGTTGCATGCCCAGCCGGAGCGAAGCCTCCGTGCAGACATGTCCCTGATTCCTCGTTGCTTTTCCTGGGCGGATGCGGCCGTCGGTGTCACTGAGGATTCTCTCTTTTCCCAGAAATGGTTCAGCTCGGCCAGATTGACTGCGGCTCCCCCACTGGGCTGGAGAAGCAAGAGGATAGCCTGGAGGTGAGGCCCTGCCGTCCTTGTCTTTCGAGCCTGTCGGGTGGGTGCAGCAGCAGAAGGGCCTGGCTGGAAGGGCCCCCCCCCGCCCCCCGGTCAGCCACAGTAGAGCCTTCGTGTGTACTAGCGGCCGATAGGCCAAGATGGCCAGGCATGCCGGTGGGGCGAGTTGGACAGCAGAGTCTCACTACGAGGCGAGAGACAGAGGCAGAGCTATTTTGGGGCAGGAACGCACAGGAACGGAGTTCCGGCTGGCTCCTGAGTTAGCCACGCCTAGCAGGAATTCATTAGCATAATAGGCCACACCTCACAGCAGAAACTCATTAGGATTGGCTACATTAGGGTGTGTGGTCTAACATGCAAAGAAGTTCCTGCTACAAAAAAAGCCCTGGGTTTTGACAACAAACAAGGTAAACAGAATAAGAAGCAAAAGGTGAGTGTGGTGACATGGGGGTGTGGCCTAATATGCCAATGAGCTGTGATGTCAGGGTGTGGCTTAATATTCTAATGATTTTCTGCTGTTGGGTGTGGCCTATTATGCTAATGAGTTCCTGCTGGGCTTTTTCTACAAAAAAAGCCCTGGACAGAGGCATGGATGCTTCGATTACATTTGTCTCCTGCACCTTAAGGAAAATGACTGGGGAGGGGTGGGTGTATGCGCGTCATGCTTACAAGAGCAAGGAAGGATGGAAGCCACAGTGAGGGAGCTTCGTCACTCCATCCTGAGTCTCCTCCTGTACAAAAGTGGACCCCACTCACATCTCTCAAACCTGCCAGTGGGGTGTGCAGGCATGGGTGTGCTTCCCTGGCAAATGTCTGCAGACCAGCACCGGATCTCCTGCCTTGGTCGGGGAGGCACAATGCGCCCTCTGGGGGTGGTTCCCGTAGCTGCAGTCCCGTGTGCTGCCCCCCCCCCAGGCTTGTCTGTGTTCTCCCAGTCGCAGGCGGTGAGCACCTGGGATGGCCTTTGGTCAGTCTGGCCCCCTTTCGGCAGGTCAGGGCCTCAGGCAGAGGGCCATCATTCCCAGCGCTTGCAGCTGGGGATCGGTTTGGCCTGGAGTTGCCTGCAAGCTTCTGCATGCAACGGAGGGGAGCTGCCCTCCAGTTGTGGCCCCAGATTCCCTCTTCACTGGTGCTGGAAGAAACACAGCACACACTGGGGCAGGCACAGATCAGAGCACTTACCCCCCCCCCCCCCCCCCAACGACCCGGACCGCCGCCCCCGTGCCTCGGAGGAAGCCCTGCGAGAGTGATTTTGAAACCATCAAGTTGATCAGTAACGGAGCATATGGGTGAGTTGCATGTCTGGACCGGCCTGCTGTTTTCTGCTTTCAGTGGAAAGTTGCTGTCCTGACCGGAAGGGAAGGGAAGAGGTTGTTGCATGGAAAAACACTTGTGCAAATTGACCCCAGGTCTTGGTCGCTATTGACCCCAGGTCTTGGTCACTACGGTGGCTCAAAGTGGTTAAGACGCTGAACTGCAGGCTGTGGGAGGTCGGTAGTTCAGCAGTTCGAGACCCGAGTGTGCCGCATGACGGAGTGGGCTCCCGTCTCTAGTTCCAGCTCCTGCCAACCTAGCAGTTCGAAAGCAAGAAATTGCAAGTAGATAAATAGGGACCGCTTCGGTGGGAAGGGAACAGCGTTCCGTGCGCCTTGGTGTTTAGTCACGCCGGCCACATGACCACGGAAACGTCTTCGGACAGCGCTGGCTCTTCGGCTTGGAAACGGAGATGAGCACCGCAGCCCTAGAGTTGGACTCGACTGGCTTTCGAGCAAGGGAACCTTTACCTTTACCTTGGTCGCTGGAGGGCCAAGGCTGTGTTCTTATCGGTGATGATAAATGCACGATTATTACACCTACAACGCCAGGGGGGCCGGCAGTTCTCACCGCAACCCTCAGGAGGACTTCCTCGTTTTACAGATGGGAGGCGGAGGGTGAGAGGGTGTGACTCGTGCACTACTGCCTAGTGGCGGTCTGGCGGATCAGGGCCCTTGTCTCCCAACCGAGGGTGGTTGGGAGGGAGGGAGGGAGGGAGGTCACAGTTGTCAAGTCCCCTGGAGTGGCCGTCATGGCCTCTAGCTGCCTGGCCCACTCTTCGGCTCGACCCGGCGGGGAGGTGTCTCCCTGGGGGGCCTCTCCCAGCTCCTCTCTCCCCTTCCTAGGGCTGTCTACCTGGTGCGACACAAGGAGACCCGCCAGCGCTTCGCCATCAAGAAAATCAACAAGCAGAACCTAGTGCTGCGGAACCAGATCCAGCAGGTCTTCGTGGAGCGTGACATCCTGACCTTTGCAGAGAACCCCTTCGTGGTGAGCATGTTCTGCTCCTTTGAAACACGGCGCCACCTCTGCATGGTCTTAGAGTACGTGGAAGGTGAGTCTGCGGAGCTAGCAGGCGTTTGTGATATTTTCTGACACTGGGCAGGGAGGTGAAGAGAGCAGGAACGGATGGATCTGTCTGCCCAACTTTGGGGGGGGGATAGGGCTGAAAGGGAGGGGCTGGTCCAAGGTCACCTGCCAGCAGCAAGACTGACTCCCCTCCCCCCCCCTTACACTTGACTGGCTGTATTACAGTGGCTCTCTGTTGTGGAAAGCCAGTTTGGTGTAGTAGTTAAGAGTGGCAGACTCTAAGCTGGAGAAATGGGTTCAATTCCCCACTCCTCCACTTGAAGCCAGCTGGGTGACCTTGGGTCAGTCACAGTTCTCTTAGCCCACTGTAAGCCTCACTCGCCATAAAAGAGCTAGACCTTCTGGCTGCCAGACAGTCTTAGGCTCTCCTGGCTGTACTGCACACACCCTGCCATACGATGATTAATTAATTAATTCTCTGGTGTGGCCATAGTCATAGAGGCTGGAGGGCTGTCCATCCTGAGAGAGATTTGGTCTAAGGAGACTGTCTTCTTCCCCCGGGGTCATCATGGGCATTCAGCACTTCTGCAGTTCCGCCGTCTTATGTCCTGTAGTTGGCTAGTTCCTAGTCCTTATGGCAGTGGAAAGCAAAGGGCATTGGGGTGGAACCTGAGAGGCATCGAGGCGGATGTTCTGGTGTCTCTGCCTGGCTCCCAAACCTCCACACTTCTCGGCCCCTTTGTTAACGTGGTGTTTGAAGCCAAGAAGTATCACAGAAACTAAACTTTGGAAAAGGGGAATGAAGTTGAGGCAATGATGCGATGTGGGCAAACATTTTCAATTTATTCAAAATGCACAAGATCGGCAAGCAGGAGGAATTCCAGGGAATGCTTTGCCTTCCGGTAATTCTTCACTGCCTGGCGCGAGGCATTTACGAAGCTAATTAATAGCTTAAATACTGTTTTTTTAAAAAAAAGATTCAGAAGAAGTTCAAATAAATTCAGTTAAGTATCCTAGACTACAGGACAATATCACGAAAAGGGTTCCCCCCAAAAAAAAATCCACAGAAATTAAAGTATTCCAAGGACACCAGATGATTTTTTTAAAAAATCTTTCACTCGATATGAGGCAGCCTCTTGGGGCACTTTGGGGAGCCAGTTCTAAAGCTCCAGTGTGCCCTCAGTGGCTCCTTCCTTCAGCTTGTTCTTCCTTCTGAAGAACTCCTCCTGTCCTGCAGGGGGCAGGATCGCCTAGCCTGGAGAGGAGAGGCCAGCATGCCAGGCTGCAGTTCTTGGCAGAAGGGGTGGGATCAAGAAACCCACAAAACCAGATAATAAGCATCTGCCTCTGCCAGGTGGGGACTGTGCTACGCTGCTGAAAAACATGGGCCCCTTGCCTGTGGACATGGCCCGGATGTACTTTGCAGAGACGGTGCTGGCCCTGGAATACCTCCACAATTACGGCATCGTCCACCGAGATCTTAAGCCAGACAAGTAAGTGAGGTGGAACGTCAGCCGTGAATCTATGGCCAGGGAAACTCTTGTTTCCCCCCCAGTTAATAGGCTGCCCCTGGGAGAATATGGTCCTTCCTCCAACAGCTGCATCTGTGGTGGTTTGTAGCAGTCTGCTCATCTCCTCAGCACCTATTGGACAGTTCCCATGACTTCACAGACATTACAAAGATATCCCTACCCAAAAATGTGTGTGTGTGGTGTGTGCACCATTTTATTTAAAAAGCTGCATTTCCCCCCTTTTTCTGTAGAGGCTTACTGCCCTCCCTGCATATTGATTTCCCCCCCTTAACACTTTTAACCCACTTGGTGGTCCCAAAAAAGACCCTGCAAGGAGCTGCAAGAGGTCAAGTAAAAGGTGCATGGAAGCGGACTTTTGAGTCAAACGGTGCCCCTCCTGGGTGGGAAAGCATCCCTGTAGCCTCTAGCCAAAACAGAGCCCTCCTTCCCCTGCAGTGGCTTCTTCCTTTGGTGACCAACGTTCTTTCTTGGCAGTCTGCTGATCACCTCGATGGGCCACATTAAGCTGACCGACTTTGGGCTCTCCAAGATCGGTTTGATGAACATGACCACAAATCTCTACGAGGGCCACGTTGAAAAGGACATGCGGGAGTTTGTGGACAAGCAGGTGAGATGCAGACAGGCGAAGGGGGGGGCTGCCTTGGATGCCCCCGGAGGCTTTAGCAGCTCGACAGGAGGTAGCTGGTGGTGGTCTGTGTTCTGGTGCAAAAGAGGTGAGCCTCAGAAAGTGACCCGGCTTATTCTCTGAAGCGCTTTGGATCTCTGGCTTAAGAGCCTTTCAGCAGGTACTAGATGTAAATTATTAGACTGTTTTTCCCTCCCCAGAGGGAGAAAGGCATCCTCATTGAAGAGTCACATGTGACCAGGAATTAACCTCTGGTGACTTAAACCATGCAGGCAAGCATGTTGTGAAATCTCCCACGGATTCCCAGAGCGGGGGGGGGGGGGGGGGCGGGGCGCCGCGCCCCGTGACT
>NW_015174859.1:358328-382742 GCF_001447785.1 Gekko japonicus
CAAGGACTTTGGCTAGGACTGAGGAAATGCATGGGATATTACAAGATATAGGTAAAAGTATAAAATTCCACATCCATCCACGTTACACCTACCCCTGGTGTTACTATGGCAACACAGACAGATTTATGGTGCCCTATCTAAACTAGGCTGGCAGAGAGATACTCCAAGGTCAGTCTCACGGGAACCAACCTGGGGCGCTTCTTCAGGAAAGTTACAGCATCTACTCCCATGCACTCCAACAACATACCCCCCCCTTAGGAATCCAAAATGACAAGCGAAGGTGAAGAGAAACAGAACTTAAAGAAATTGAAACTTAGCCTGCGCTTGACAGGGACTCTGTCTCTTGGGCTTGCACTCCTAGCCTGCCTTCTGCCTGCAGTTGGAGTGTCAGGTGCAGGGCTGGAATCTTTCTCTGCAGGTGTGCGGCACTCCTGAGTACATCGCCCCAGAGGTGATCCTGATCCAGGGCTATGGCAAACCGGTGGATTGGTGGGCCATGGGGATCATTTTGTACGAGTTTTTGGTGGGCTGCGTACCGTTCTTCGGCGACACCCCAGAGGAGCTCTTCGGACAGGTGATCAGCGGTAGGTTCCTCCTCACTTCACTGTGGGCTGTGGCAGCGTCAGGGCATCACGGTCAGCCCTTCCCATAGGCCTGGCAGAGCCTCCCATTCACACGGCCTTTGTCTGGAGCCCTTGATGAAAGGGCCGTTTAAAAAACCCATGAGATGAGCTCAGCCAGGTGGCCAAGTCAGAAGCCCCCTTCAGTGCTCAAGCATGTGATGCATTCCAGGGGCAAAAAGGGGGGGGGGGGGGGGGGGGGTCATTCCCCTCTTCAAAGAGAGAATTCTGTTGTCTGCAGAATCCTAGGAGACATGTCGCTAACCTCCATTGTCCCTCCAACTTGTTCCAGCAACAAATAGCCCCTGGGAAGGATAGCTTGCTGGCTGTCAATACTGGCATGAACAGAATGACATGAACCCCAAAACACCAAAATATTTTGAAATTGTGGTGCTTGTAGAATGAAGTGGGGGGTGGGAGCGAGACAGGAGAGGAAGAAACAGGCATGAAGGCAGCCTCCCTACCCTGTTTTCTGCCCCCCGGAATTTTAGGCAGCCTCTGCACGTTTACTTTTCAGTTTGGATATTTATCAACTGCCTGGCTTTGGACAAGTTGAAGCCAAAGCAGTTTACAGGATAAAAACAAAATATAAACACGCCGTATAATCTTTATCGTACAGCATCCAGAATACAGCTTGGTTAATACAAAATCAGCAAGCTACAGTTGACAAAACATCCCCAGCAGATTAAATTTCAGTAAAGGTTGTGTTAAATAAAGTTGATTCAGCAAGTTTGCAGGAAGGGGTGAGTGGAGAAGGTTGGGAGTGGTCCCACAATTCAAGGCCAGCAACTGAACAAGCACTGCAAGGGTCCGCACCAGATTTCACCTTTCTGTGTGAGGAGATGGTGAGGAGGAGTGGGGCTGAAGGCTGTGATGGAATGCAGGGAGAGACAGGCCTGTGCCTATGTAGGCCTCAGGCTTTGAGGAAATTGAGGAAACTTGACATCTCCCGTGCTTGCGCTCTACGCACGATGCAACAGAAGGGGCCAGAACCACTGGGGCACCGTATCTCCTGTTTCAAGCAGCTGCACAAAGTCAAATAGCCCGCTGTATCAGAAGCCACGTGGCGGTTCCCCTGAGCAACCCTGCCTGGCAGTATTTGATAGACCTCTCCTCCATGGAGAATCTCTCTGATGTTCATGTCCCGTCCCTGTGTGGTTGTGGAGGGGACTGCAGAATCTCCTCCAAAAAGTCTCTCTGTTCTCCCTTTTCCTCTTCAGATGAGATCCTGTGGCCAGAAGGTGATGAGCAGCTCCCTGCAGACGCGCAAGACTTGATCACGCAGCTTTTGCGGCAATGCCCACTGGAGCGCTTAGGCACAGGTCTGTATTCCACAGGCCAGGGGGCAGCCCGTGGAAAGGGGAGGGGGCTTACCTTGGACGTGGTGCTCAGCAAGAGTGCTGGGACAGGACTGAGGAAACCCAAGGTCAGATCTCCCCTCAGCCACGAAGCGCACTGGGTGAACTCATCCTCTCTCAAGGGCTCTTGTGAAAACAAGCTGGAAGAGTAGCAAGAGATCCACGTGCCTTACCCAGATCCCCTGGAAGGAAGGTGTGGGTGCAAGGACAGCAGACAGACCCATAATACCCGTCTTGTCCACCAGGAGGGGCCCGCGAAGTGAAGCAGCACCCATTCTTCCGCGGCCTGGACTGGAACGGGCTGCTCCGGCAGAAGGCAGAGTTCATTCCCCAGCTGGAGGCAGAGGATGACACAAGCTACTTTGACAGTAAGGCCCAGTGGGTGGAGCTGATCCCCAGAAGGGTGCAGCCCCCCAGCTGAGAAATGGGGAGGCTTGGGACAGTGTAGGACTGAAGGCTGGACTGATGTCCTGTCTGGGAAAGGGGTGGGGGATTCCTTTTAGCCCAAATTCCACCCAGTAGCAGAGCTGGTCTTTAGCAAACTCAAGTGCTGCATGTCTGTCCCGGAATCTTCCCTCCTGCAAGGGGGAATGCTGTGGCACAGTGGCCAGAATCCCTGCGGATGGTGCTGAGAGTTTCTCCTGGGATGTGCAGCTCCCCAGGGAGCTGCCTTGAATGGGCTCAGATCTCCGGTCCCCTCTAGCTCAGCAGCAGCTCTCCAGGGGGGTCTCAGGCTGAGGAGGGTCTTTCCCCCCAGCACCGAGATCCTTCCAACCAGAGGTGCCAAGGGACTGGACTTTGACTCAGGGCACGCAACGTGCAAAACGAGGCATGGGGTCGGTGCGCAGGCACAGGAAGCTGCCGTGGGCACAGTCAGGCCCTCGGGCCGTTGTCTTCTCTGACTGGCCTCAACAATCCTGGGTTAGGCAGGCAGGGAGGGGCCTTTCCCTGCACTCGAGATCCTAGTAGGTTCGAGGGCTATGTGGGTGCTCTGGCACTGAGCTACGGCTGCTGCGGCCCCCGATAAGGACAGAGTTTGGCGTGCGACCCTACCAAGTGGCCATGTGCAGAGTCAGGCCAGCAGCAGCGCTTTGGGCCGTCATGCAGCGAGCGGCCTTTCCCTGGGCTTGTTGCCGGGATCCGTGTTTGAGTGGAGATCTTCTGCCCGCAAAGTGGGCCCTCTGCCAGTGAGCCACCGTATGAGCCAGCCGTCTCTCTCCTTCCCCATTCCCCAGGTCGTTTGGAGCGCTATCGGCACCTGGGCTCTGAGGAGGAGGAGACCAACGACGACGAGTCCTCCCTGGAGATCCGCCAGTTCTCTTCTTGCTCCCACCGTTTCAGCAAGGTTGGGCACGTTTGGTGCTTGAGTGCTGCTGAGGCCGGTCTCTTCCCTGGCCGGAGCAGGGAGGCAAAGGGGCACTTGGTATCGCTGGCCCCATTCCCATGGCAGGGACTTGGCGCTGGCCCGTAGCTAACATGGGGCCCACGGGGCCTGGCCCCCTAGTCTTTCTTCTGGGGCCCCTCCTTCCTGGGCTGCCCCCAGAGTGCCCCAACATGCCACCTGCATTGTGCTTTGATTTAATTAGCTGGCGGGGGGCCTCCCCTTCCCAAAAAATTCCCTAGCTACGGGGCTGACTTAGCGGGGTGGGGATCACTTCTTGGCTGGGGCATCCCTCCGCTGGTGTCCCCATTTAGGGCGGGGGGGGGGCTCCTGAGCAGGCCCCATCCAACAGCTGCCTCCCTCCCCTCTGTCCGTCCGTCCCCACCTGCGCCCTTCCAGGTTTACAGCAGTTCCGAGTACTTGGCCAGTCCCTCCGGCCTCAGCTGCCCAGCGGCTGAGCAGAGCCAGGACAATGCCAAGGCCAAAGGGGCCGAAATGGGGGATCGCAGCTCGGGAGACGAGGAGAAGGGCCGGACCACGGCTCCAGAGGCCAGGTGAGCAGCGGGAGCCCCAAAGACCCAGTCGTGCCCCTCGCTGCTGGGCTGGGACAGGCCCCAAAGAGCCATGCTGGGCTTTGGCCGTGGGAGGGGCTCCACTGGGACGATGGGGAAGGGCAGGGTGACCGGCCTGTGCCTCCGGGGCTCCTCGGGGCCCGCTTCCTCTGCTGAGTCTCAGCCCCAGAGGGCTGCCGAGGGGGTGGCTGGCTTGGCAAGGCAGGGCTTAGTGGCCGGCCGGCCCCTGGGAGGCCAAGGACACACCCCTCCTTGGTCAGGGAAGAAGCAGGCCACTCCTGCCCTGTGGTGCTCCCCTCCTGATGCTCCTTCCTCCAGTTTGGTGTCGTGGTTAAGTGCGCGGACTCTGATCCGGGAGAACCGGGTTTGATTCCCCACTCCTCCACTTGCACCTGCTGGATGACCTTGGGCAAGCCGTAGTTCTGTCAGATCTGTTCTTGAAAAAGAGCAGTTTCTGTCAGAGCTCTCTCAGCCCCACCTACCTCACAGGGTGTCTGTTGTGGGGAGGGGAAGGGAAAGGAGTTTGTAAGCCGCTCTGAGACTCCTCTGGGTAGTGAAGGGCAGGGGATAAATCCAGTCTCTTCTCCTCTTCTTCTTCTTCTTCTGCTCAGGCTCCGTGCGTGGACATCCTGTGGCGCCACCTTCCACACCTTCCGGCAGGAGCGCAGCCACAGTCCCGCCACCCTGAGCAGCACATGTAGCCTGGAGGCGATGCCCAAATTTGCCTTCTCCGAGCAGGAGAGCCCTTGCCGTGGCCAAGCAAACTGGGACCGTCCTCTGTTTGTGGTTGGGGACACTGAGGCGGCTCCGCCGAGAGCACCGAACAAGGCCTCGCAGCTGTCAGGTGTGTGCAGAGGGGTCTTGGGATGCTGATCCTGAGGCAGAAACATCAGCAGCTCCTTGGGAGGAATTCCCCCCCCCCAGCAAAACCACATGAGGCTGCCTTATGCCCAGGCAGGCTGTGGGACCCAGTATTTCCCCACCTGAGGTCTTTGGATTGGAGACAGGGGGCTGCCTGCTCCAGGACCTCCTTAGAGCCAACCAATAGGAATAATCAGAATGGCACTTGTGAAGCACTTTGAGTGTGTA
Organism: Gekko japonicus; assembly: GCF_001447785.1. Taxonomy (NCBI): domain Eukaryota; kingdom Metazoa; phylum Chordata; class Lepidosauria; order Squamata; family Gekkonidae; genus Gekko; species Gekko japonicus. Next base: position 363,349 of record NW_015174859.1, read on the forward strand.
CGGCACGGGAATCCTTACAGCAGCCCTGCAGGGTAGGCCAGCATTGTTTATGTACATTTGCTATTTTTCTTAGCTCTTTTAGTAATGACCCCATAATGCCAGTGGGGAACAGAGTCTGAGACAGAGTGCCTTTCTTGTGGCTACTGACTTAAGTTTGTGGCAGAAAGACACTTAAAGCCGCTTTCGGTCCAGGTTTGCGATCTGGCTTTGCAAGTTAGATGCCTCTGGAGAGCCCAGTGCTGGAGTCCTGAAAAGGATGCTGTTTTCAGAGGAAGTGTGGCTCAGAAGGCGGAACTTCCCCTCGTCTCTCATGACGGATAGCTCTTGAGGAAGCTTCTCATCTGCCCCCCCCCCGCCACAGTGGTTTGCCTCCTGCAGGTGGCGCTTTGCTCCAGTGCAAGGAGACGTCCCCTGATGGAAGACGCTCGCAAGATTGGCAGGCGGCTCCTTGCATGGGGAAAGAGGCCTCAGCAGGCAGAACTGCTCTGCAGGTTCCAGCCCATCCTCTGGGGGTGGCCACTGGGGTGCCTGATTCTGTGAAGATGGACAAGGGGCCTGGCTTGTGGGGGCAAGAAAAGCAGGGAGGGAGACTTAGAGGAAGCAGCTGCTGCAGAGCCTGCCTCTCTGGGAAAGTGTGGGGAGGTGAATCTTGGTCCGTCCATGGGGCGACTGAGCAGGCTTGCATGGGCTTCTCCACGGGCTTCTGCTTCCTTCTCCAGCTGACCTGTTTGGCTTGAACTGCGCCCGCCTACGGAGCAACAGCACAGGCACCAAAAGCTCCACCCCGCAAAGCCTGGAACCCGAGAGCGGTCGCCGGCTGGGAGGCCACAAAGATGCTCCGGGGAAGCACCGTGTCTCGCCAGGGGGCAGGGTGCCCAAGTCCGCCTCGGTCTCTGCCCTCTCCCTCATCATCTGCTCAGGTTTGTTAGGCGGTGTCCCCCATCCCGTCCCGTCCCCCCCCCCACCAGAAGAATGAGCGATGGGATGCTGCAGAGGGTGCCTTCGTTGTACGAGGGGGAATGGTCTTGTGAACAACTGGGGGCGGCACAGGGGGGCGGAGATCTGGGAAAGGGCTGCAATAGCTGGTCTAGCCTGGCCCCTCCAGACTGCTCTGGGCACCCACCGTCAGAACAGCAGGCTTAAGCAAGCGAGGCACAGCCTGCGTCCGGCAGAGATGGATGGTCCTTTGAAATGACTCCACGGTCAGGCCTGCCGGTTACTCTGTCCACCCTGGAGGAGGCCGAGCGGGCAGTGCCGGGAATCTGAGCCCAGGAGGAGGTGGCTCCGTGCTGAGCTGGACCCCCTGGGATGTGCCTGGGCCCCTTCCTATCTCTCCAGCGGCCCAGAACAGGGCTCCCCAAAATGGTGCCCCTGGGTGCCGTGGCCAGTGTTCCCTCTAAGCTGAGTTAGAGTGAGCCAGCTCACAGTTTTTTAGCTTCCAGCTCACACATTTTTTGTTTCAGCTCAGGAAAGATGGCTCCAGAGCAAACTAGTTTATCCAGCAGCCAAATCGCTCGCTCACAACTAATTCCAGTAGCTCACAAAGTAGAATTTTTGCTCACAAGACTTCACAGCTTAGAGGGAACATTGGCCGTGGCCTTTGCTGACACTTTTCCAGGCGCCCACCAAGTGTTTTTAGAAAACGGGCAGAGCTAGGTGGGCTTTTGTGCAGCATGGCTTCTGATTGGCCGTCCGAGAGTTGCTTGGCTGTGCAGGTTTTTTGAAAGGTTGCTTTGGCAGCAGCTGCCAACACGGCGCAAGGTCTTCACTGTGTGGTCGAAGGTCAGCCGTGGCAGCCGCTTTTGCGACTGCGCCCACCGCACTGTGTCAGAATTCCAGAGTTGCCCACGGGCTCAAAAAGGCTGGAGACCCCTCCCCGGATCCTTTAACGGGAGACGGGGCCTGGATGGGCTGCTCCGTGACCCCCTCCCTTACATTTTACAGATGACTCTGGCGGGGGCGCCCTCATGAGTCCCATCTCACCCCGCTCCCTCTCCTCTAACCCGTCTTCCCGAGACTCCTCCCCAAGCCGCGACTCCTTGCTCGGTGGCGCCAACCTGCGCCCCCCCATCGTGATCCACAGCTCAGGCAAGAAGTATGGCTTCAACTTGCGTGCCATTCGAGTCTACATGGGCGACAGTGATGTCTACGTCATGCACCACATGGTTTGGGTGAGGCGCGGATGCATGAGGAGGGGAATTGCTGGGGGGTGGGGGGGAAGAAGGGTGTTATTGGCTGCTATTCTGCTGTTATAGAGGACTAGAAATAAGGCCCGCTGTGGAAATAAATACAACGGGAGCTAGAAAGAGGCTCTGGGAGAGTGCTCTGGCTTTGGGCAAACAGTGTCAGTCTGCTTTTAAAACATGAACCTGGGACCTGCACACCACCAGAATACAGCAGGTTCCATATGTAACTGACATTCCAACTGCCTTGGGGGGGGGGAGTTTGAGGTGTGGAATGGAGTGAAGTCCAATCAGCTTCCATATGCAAAAGACCAGGTTGTCGCAGCAGTTGTGGTGTGGGCGGGACCCGGGCTTTGCCTTCTGATTGGTGGCGATATATGCTGAGGAGCAGTGCCATCAGCCATACACTAAGGGAGTGCATTTTAGAATTAGAACTTTGGCACCCACTATTCAATTATATATAAGGAGAGATAAGGGGAAAGCATCTGGAGTCAGCCCCAGAAAGCAGGAGGATACTGTGGCTCAGTGGCAGAGCATCTGCTTGGCATGCAGAAAGTCCCAGGTTCAATCGTTGGCAGCATCTCTAGTGAAAAGGACCAGGCAGTAGATGATGGGAAAGACCTCCGCCTGAGACCCTGGAGAGCTCCTGCCAGTCTGAGTAGACAATGCTGACCTTGATGGACCAACAGTCTGAGATAAGGCAGCCGTGTGTGTGTTCAAGGGAAGGGGTATGTGTGGATGAGAGTACCCATTGTATGGCATTGTGGGGAGAGAAGCCAGAACACACTGACTGATTTTTCCCATGTTTCATCTGTGGGTTCTGTTTTATCCTCACAACTGCCCTGTAAGGTGGGTTAGGCTCAACAAGAGGTTGTAGCTAGCTCAAGGTCACCCAGTGAGCCTCCCAGTGGATCGGGGGTTTGAAAGTGGGTCTTCCACCCTCAACAACCCGCTGGCTGGCTGTGTATGCTTAAGAGCAACAGGCCCTGGCGGTCAAAATAAGCACCCTGGCGAGGACAAGGAAGACGTGCAGATAGGGAAGGATCTGCTTGCGCCACACTGTGCCGTGGCCCCAAATCGCAAAGTGGGAAGACATCGGCGGGTGCCACAGCAAGCGAGGAAGAATCAATTTATGGCTGCTTGGTCCGCTTGCGTTCCAGAGCGTAGAGGAAGGCAGCCCTGCTCAGGAGGCCGGGCTGAGGGCAGGGGATCTCATCACCCACGTGAATGGGGAGCCGGTTCAGGGCCTGGTGCACACGGACGTCGTGGAGCTGCTGCTGAAGGTACGTGGCTGAGAACACCCCCGGGCACCAGGGCTATTTTTGGGCAGGAACACACAGGAACGGAGTTCCGGCTGGCTCCCAAGTTGGCCACACCCAGCAGGAACTCATTAGCATAATAGGCCACACCCAACAGCAGAAACTCATTAGGATTGGCTACATTAGGGGTGTGCGGCCTAACATGCAAAGGAGTTCCTACTACAAAAAGAGTTTGGACAACAAACAAGGTAAACAGAATAAGAAGCAGAAGGTGGGTGTGGCTGGATGACCACACTTCTGGTAACATGGGGGTGTGGCCTAATGTGCCAATGAGCTGTGCTGTCAGGGGTGTGGCCTAATGTGCTAATGAGTTTCTGCTGTTGGGTGTGGCCTATTATGCTAATGAGTTCCTGCTGGGCTTTTTCTACCAAAAAAGTCCTGGATATGGCTATATCACAGGAGAAGAGGAAATAACAGCAACAATGTGTGTTACATCTGGCAATAACATATCCACAATTGTACAACCTTATACAAAAGGCATAAGTGCCTTAATATCCGGAAGACAAGTTCTCAGGTATGACTCGTTTTGATACTAGTTCGGGTATCTTCTTCAATGTGTATGACCCAGACGTCAGGCTTCCGTAACGCTGGCCGCAAGGGAACAAACGGCCTGCATGTTGCCACCCAAACAGTAGTGCCTCGTAGCAAAACTGTAACATTCAATGTCCGTTATTACCAGGAGACTTAACATATTTTGGCCGTGAAAGCCCAAATATAAATATTTTATAATTACCTTGAGTAGAAGAAAATTGAAATTAATCGCTGTTGCTATGGACAGGAATGTAACGTGCAACTCCACCATTAGTGGCTTCATATCTGTTGTTTAAACATACCATAGTATTTTCAATAGTTACAATTAACAAAATGTTAATTGATCTGCAAGCATCCCTAATGTCTCAGGAAATATAATCAACAGTTAAAATAGGCGAATGAACAAACACATGACACTAAGCTAGTCATTACAAATTATATAAATATTAAACAACATTTGTCCTTCAAACACATGATGAATATAACAAACTTGTGCAGATGAACCTTCCCCAAAAAACATTTGTTCAAACTGTGTGGGTTGCCAAATGTGAAAGCAACCTAATCACCAGATAAAGGATTCCAGTAATAATGAGTAACAACTGGTCACCCTAAGGAACAGGCCAAGTTGCAGCATTAAAGGGGCATCACTAAAGTGAAGATTATAAAGAAGCTTTTTTTAATATCTTCCTTTCATAAAAATGCTGACAATTCCAATTTATCATTTGAGTCCCCAGGGTGATAATGTGTTAATCGTGAAAATTCAGTATGGGTCACGTCTTAGAAGTCTTAGGGTTCCCAAGTACTTACTGCGATCCGGCGGGGGAAACATGCTCCCCGGCCGGACCATTCCTCCCTGTAATGCACCATGCCATCGGCAGGAAGTGACGCTGGGCGACGCTCTGGCAATGGGGCTGAAAACTCTATGGTACCATCGAGTTTCCAGTCCCATTGCCAGAGCATCGCCCGGCGTCACTTCCTGGTGACGGCATGGTGCAGCGCGTCTGTTGTCCCCGCGGGAATGATCCTGCGAAGACGTCTGTGTCCTCTGCCGAATCACGGTAAGTACTTGGGAATCCTGGTCTTAGAACTGTCTGTTTCATTAGCTGAAAATTCCTCCAGAGCAAAAAATCTTCAGAGCTATGTAATCTGTTTTGAAAACGATCTATTGAAGGGTATGCCTTTGTGAAAACCTCTGTGAGTTTTACTGTTGTGCTCTATAATCCTGGTTCTTAATGGTCTGGAAGTCTGCCATGTGAACTAAGGTGGAAAGACTATAAATAAAGTTAAGAAAAGATAGACAGGAACTCTCAGGCTGGGGCAAGTGATGCTCTGTATTCTTGGTGCTTGGGGGGGGCAACAGTGGGAGGGCTTCTAGTGTCCTGGACCCACTGGTGGACCTCCTGATGGCCCCTGGTATTTTTGGCCACTGTTTGACACAGAGTGTTGGACTGGATGGGCCATTGGCCTGATCCAACATTGGCTTTTCTTATGTTCTTATGATAGAAAAAGTAAATAAATAAGGAGAAGAACACTGAATAAATAAATGTCCTGGCTACAGGGGTTCCAGGAAAGTGGGGGGTAGCTTTGTACAGATTCAGGCTGCCTCAGCGGCTTCCTCTCTCCCTCTCTCAGAGTGGTAACAAGGTGTCGCTGAGGACCACAGCCCTGGAGAACACCAGCATCAAAGTGGGCCCTGCACGGAAGAACAGCTCCAAGACGCGGATGGCCCGCAGGAGCAAGAAGAGCCGCAAACGGGACAGCCAAGACCGGTAGGTGGCAATGACAGGAGGACTTTGGGAACCAGCTTTGGGGAGGAAGAGCTCTGGGAGCTCTGACTGGGGCTCGAAAAAATGGCTGAGAGTTGCTCTTCCCAACATAAAAGCAGTTCCTCTTTGGTGCAGGCAGGAGAAAAGGGCCGCAGCAAAGATGGACCATAAACCAAAAATGAAAGCGCAACGGTGTACTGGAAAGAAAAATGATTTTATTCAGTTGTGCTGTTTAGGGATGGGCACAGACTGGGCAAATACGGTTTGTGGTTTGTGGCATGCCCGGTTCACAGACGACGAACCATCACGAACATTTAGGGTCCAAGTGAACTGGTTTTGTTTGTGACCCACTAGAATGGCTCCCTGGCAAGCTAGAGGCACTGGACTCGCAGGGGACCTCCGGCTGACTCTCCTCTACGTGCCCTCCAAGTTTGGTGAGGATTGATTATATAGGGTCCAAGTTATGGCCCTCCAAAAAAGGTTCCCACCTATCATTTCCCAAGCAAGCACTTTCCCAGGAGCACCTTCTTTGGGGGGCTGTAACTCAGACCCCATAAACTGAATCCTTGCCAAACTTTGAAGAGGAGAGTCAGTCAGAGATCCCCTGCAAGTTTGATGTCTCTAGCTTGCACAGGATATGTTCTATACACTCCTGACCCTCTTAAACCTGTGCATGTCAAAATTGCCTGCCACGAACTTCGCTTCCTGAGCCATAAAGTGGCCAAAATTCCTCACATACTTTCGTTTGTGAGCTGGTTCTTGCCCAGCCATAGGGCTGTCCCTACACATTTTGCATATGCTTTTTTAGGGAGATCTAGAAGAACGTAAATAAAGACAAAAAATAAGCTACTATGAAAAAGAGATTTCAGAAATGTATTAAATGAGCATTATACAGACTATATATGAATGGAAGCATAGACCTTAAAAACAAAATTTGCTGTCATCACCACGGGAATGCGTGTGGCCAGGAGGCGGAGGAGGCGGGAAGTCAAAGGGGGGGCGACAGCCACCTTGTGCTCATGACGCAGGCCAAGCCCGGCTGCACCAACGTGAGGCCCTCTGGCGGGGATGGAAGGGCGCGGAGCAAGAGGTGGGCAGGGCACCAGGATGAAAGGGCGCAGCCGCGAGCCGGAAGGAACCGCCGGCATGGCAGGAGGGGAGGCAGGACAAACAGTTTAAAAAGCCCATGGGTCCTCCCCCAATAGGAACAGGACACAGGGTGATAGGCGGGGAAGGGAGCCACTGGGAACGTAGGAAAGGTGGGGAAGAAGCGGGGTGGAGGGAGATAAAAGGAGGCCAGCTGGCCAGGGTTGAGGAGGAGGATGCAGCAGCAGGGGAATCAGAGCCGAGCAGAGGGAGAGCGAGGGCCGCCTGAGACCCCAGAGGATGCCTGTTGCTGGCTGGCCAAGGCCTTTCACCTGCAAACTGAGACCCCAGCCGCCCTTTGGAGGACTCTTAGGACCACAGCGGAAGGGGCAGGGCCCATCGGGACACAGGGGCGGCCTGACAATGTAGATCACTAAACCTTTCACAAATTAGAAAAAAATACACAACTAACCTGTAAAATTGGATAGCCGATTTTATGTAATGAATCACAGACATCTATAGGCCAACACGAGAGGCCTCTGAGCCTTAGGATGGAGGACCTGGAGTGTTTGGAATTGAGCATCTACATGAGGGTATTCCCCATGGTATCCCCTTGCACCTCCCATTTCTCCCTTTGCTGACACGATAGTGATATATCTATTATAGACATTTAAAAATAGACGGCAAATAGCCTGCTGGCAGTGATGCGAGGAAAGTGGTGCAGCTTGGGGCATGGAGGTTCAGAAACCCACACTTTCACATCTGTGAAGGAACGGACTCTCAGTCTACCCCCCCCCCCAATTCCTTTGGGTTGGTGCCTGGGAAGTCAGAACTCTTATAGCTGTTCCATGTCTCCACTTGGCAATAAAACCCCTTTTTGCTCCTCAGGAGTGCCAAAAACAAACTGGGCATCTCCCACTGCCACCAGTGACTCTGAGAGTATCTTCTAAATGGAATCGTGCATCTAGCACTCTGTACTTGCACTGCCATTTAGTAGTTCCAGTGCTTTGGTATGCCTCCCACTACATTCCTACAAGCAAACACAGGGGTAGTGAATCACAACTTTGCCATTTTTAGCTATTGCGGTTCAGGAATGATGAGCTTACTTGCTGCTCTACATTTCAGATAGCAAGACTGAATAGGTGTGGTGCATTTCCAGAGATCAGTCCTCGAGCATTCAATACACACACACACACAAAAGATACGCACACAGACACACAAAAAAGATTAATAAATGAAGAAAAAGAATACACTTGGTTTGGTCAGAAATTCAGACTGAGCAAGGGTACAAAGAAAAGGTGAAAATATGCAGTCTCTTTCACTATGTTTGGAATTTATCCTAAATGATGTTTAAATAGGACAGGCTAGTTTTATTTGAGCTTGCAGTAGTTTAAAGTTCATAATTACCCTTGTTCTTATGGTTGGGGCTTCTCCCCATTGTTCATTGGCCCATGAACAAGATCAAGTCCCTAAGTAAAAGTGTAGTTCTGTATGGCTTGTGCCTGTCCAGGGTGAAAAGAGTAAGAGAGCTTCTTCTCTGTGTCCAGAGAATTTATAATCTACCCTGGGGGAGAGTCCACCTCACCCAGGGTCATTCAGGCAAGTCTTCCTGTTCCATGAACAAGTTGAATGCATTCTAGCTATTAGGTTGTTTTCTTCCCAGTCCCTGGGTGTCACCTTCCAACAGGGTGTAGGATGGTAAACTGATCACCACTTGTATACATATAAATCCAGAGAACATAACAGCTGTGAGCACAGATGCCTTTAGATGGGTTAGACCGATTCATGGAGGAGAGGTCAATCAAAGACTACTAGTTATGCTGAATAAAGGAAACCTCCATGCTCAAGTCAGTAAACCTCTGAAACCAGTGCCAGGAGGGTTTCAGAGGAAGGGCTCCACCTCTACACTTGGTTTGTTGGCCCTCCAGGGCAACTGGTTGGCTCCCGTGTGGAACAGGATGCCTGGACTAGAAGGACCATTGATCTGATCCAGCAGTGCTCTTCTTGTGTTGTTAGGGGTTAGTTGTCATGGAGAATTCAGAGGTGGGAGTGAAAGTTGAGCCCTTTCAGACAAACTGTGTGAACTTAGATCCAATACGATCTAACGAGGGGGCACCGTTGAATGTGTCTTTAAATTGCATTTTAGTTTTATCGCCATCTAATGAATGTTTTATGTGGATTGTTTGTATTTTAACTGATGCCTTGTATTTATATTTTATTGTGTATGTATACTGCTCGTCAGTTTTGGAAGCCGCCCTGAGCCTGCTTCCGGGGAGGGCGGGGTAAAAGTGAAACAAATAAATAAATAAACTGCTTTTAATGTGTTATAAGGTTTTGCCAGTTGCAGCCTGTTTCCACCTATACCAGAGTTTGAATGCTTTTCATGAGCACAGTTTTTCCTTCCTCTTCACAGGAGGAAATGCCTCTTCAAGAAGATCTCCAAGCAAACGTCTGTCCTGCACACCAGCCGCAGTTACTCCTCGGGGCTCCATCACTCGCTGTCATCCAGCGAGAGCCTCCCAGGGTCTCCTACACACAGCCTGTCACCTGGGCCCACCACCCCCTGCTGCAGCCCTGCCCCAGACATTCCCCCAGGTAGGAATCTACATCTGCGAGAGGGGTGGGTCTTAGCCCCTCTCGCACGAGCACTTTCTCAGAAGTGCTATCCATTGCATCTCTGTTGGATCTCTAAAGCCCCCCCCCCATGTCTTTGGGGGCTAGGAGGGAGGAGCACTATTTGTGGCCTTACACCGCCCCCCGCTGAGAAGCTCTCCTTTTCTCTTTGTCAGATTCTGCTTCCCCGCAAAGCACTTCCCCTTCCTCCAGCACTCCCACCTCTCCGGCAGGACACATCCGGCCAAGCTCCCTTCACGGACTGGCCCCAAAGCTCAGCAGCCAACGGTACAAGGTCGGGCGGCGCAAGTCAACCAGCAGCATTCCCCCGTCCCCGCTCGCCTGCACCCCTTCCTCTGCCCCACAGCCCCCGTCTCCCCAAAGGTCGCCGTCACCACTGCCCCTGTTCACCAAGAGCACCCAGGCTTTCCAAGGCAAGACTCTGTCCCCACCAACAATCGTGCGGCAAACATCCCGGCCCCGCAGCACTGAAGGGTCTCGCTCCCCGTTGCTCAAGCGGGTCCAGTCTGCTGAAAAAATCCCCACCTGCCTGGCCGAGAAGAAGAACGCTGGGACCCGCAAGCTCATCCTGGAGATGCCCGTCCCAGGAGAGGAGAGCTGCGAAGACCCGAATGATGCCCAGAGAGAGGCTGGTGCTCCTTGCCACTGTGACGGGCCCGGGGACCGTCACGAGCGGGGCCAGGAGGTCGTGGTCATGCGGCGGCTGAACTTGTCCGAGCGCCGAGACTCCTTCAAGAAGCAGGAAGCTGTCCAGGAGGTGAGCTTCGATGAGCTGGAGCTGGGGGCTGTGGCCGAAGACCAGGCCAAGGGCAAGCCTGCTGCCTGGCGCCACGGTTCGTGCCTGGCTTCCTGGGTGGAGGACAAGCCTTGCGGCTCAGCCCTTGCCTCGGGCCCCAAGCCGTTGTCGGTGCCCCACATAGCAGTGCAAGGGGACGAGCCAGTGGGTGGCACAGCCGTGTGGGAATGCCAGGGCTCCTCCTACCCTGTGCGGCTGGAGGCCCGCGTGTACATTGAGCAAGAGGACGGGACGACGGCCGTTGAGTACAAAAGCGTCTCCTCCCAGCGCCAGGGGGCCCAGGAACAGAGGGAATTCTCAGCCCTGCCCGGAGCCGGGCCAAGGACAAGCCGTGGGGGGGAGGCAGAGGACTCACCCCCAGCATACCCCAGGAGCCACGCATGGAGGAGTTTGGAAGCCTGGCAGCAGGAGTCCGCCAGAGCCGGGCTAGGCCAGAAAGAGGACCTTGACCAAGCCCGGAGCAAAGCCACGGAGGGAGAATAGCATGGGGTGGTCCCGGTTTACTTTCTGCCTCCGTCCCTCCCTCCCTCCCGCTCCCCCTCATCCCGAGAGATCTTTGGACTCCCCCAGGGGCCAAGGGTGGACGGGCTCCACTCTCTTTCCGTTAACTGTTGGGTTGGGGTGCGGTGGGGGACTGGATCAAGTTCAACATGAGGAAGATGCCCTGGAGAACGTCAGCTCCTCTTGGAAGCTCAGTCCGAGCACGTCCGCATTTCGGCACATCCCACCCCATCTGCCTTGTAACGTCTCGCAGCATCCTTCGACTGCGTGGCCAGGCATTCACGGACCTCCGGGGATGGTGAAGGGATGTGCTGACCATGCAGAATTCTCTCATCCCATTTATTTTCTACACCCTGAAAGTGGCTTAAAGTGTGTGCCCATGGGGCAGGGGGGCTCAAGCGATTGACTCAAAAAAACGCACCACTGAGGCACAGAGGCAGTGCAAGGCCAGCTTTGTCATGTGGGTGTTCTGCAGTGGAGAGCCAGTTCTTCCCAGGATCAACAGCAGAAGCTCTTCCCCCGAGAAGCCAGCATTTGCAAAATTGAAAACAGCCTGGAAGGATCATCCCTGAGCTTTTGGGGGGCAGCCTACCTGCAGCATTCGAGCACACGCAAGGTTCAAGGAGGAGGGGAGGAGATTTTAAAGTGTGTTCTCACAGAATGTGCAGGTGGCAATGTGGCTAGGTGTGACTTACTAGCTGGCGAATCTCCAGCATACCAGATCCACAGCCCCTGTGTGTGTGTGTGTGTGTGTGTGTATGTGTTTCCCATTTTTCTCTTCTCTGAAAAATAATTTTTTTAAATACCCATTTTAATTTTTTAAGAGCAAGAGTCCAAGAGCACCTTCGAGACTTAACAAAATTTGTGGCAGGGTGTTAGCTTTCGTGAGTCACTGCTCACTTCTGAGGAAGAGTCGCTACTGAAGAAGTGAGCAGTGACTCACAAAAGCTCCTTCTTGTTGTTGTTCAGTCGCACAGTCGATTCCGACTCTTCGCGACCCCATGGACCACATCACGCCAGGCCCTCCTGTCTTCTGTCATGCTCCGAAGTTTGCTCAATTTCATGTTGGTTGCATCGATGACACTGTCTAACCATCTCATCCTTTGCCGTCCCCGTCTTCTTTGACCTTCAATCTTTCCCAGCATCAGGGTCTTCTCCAGTGAGTGCTCCCGTCTCATTTGGTGGCCAAAGTATTTGAGCTTCAGTTTCATTATCTGGCCTTCCAGGGAACAGTCAGGGTTGATTTCTTTTAGGATTGACTGATTTGATCTCCTTGCAGTTCAAGGGACTCTCAAGAGTCTTCTCCAGCACCATAGTTCAAAAGAATCTATTCTTCGGCGCTCGGCCTTCCTTATAGTCCAACTCTCGCAGCCATACATTACTATTGGGAATACCACTGCTTTGACCAGGCAAACTTTTGTTGTTTGTTGATGTCTCTGCTTTTTATTATGCTGTCTAGGCTCGGCCATTGCTTTCCTCCCAAGGAGCAGGCATCTTTTAATTTCATGGCTGCTGTCACAGTCTGCAGTGATCTGGGATGAAGGCAGGCCCATAGCTACAGCAGGGCATTTCGGGGCTCCGCCCCCTCAGATGTAAGGCACAGTCCACAACAGCTGCTGCCCCTCTCCTCTCCTGTGACATTAAAAGGGCCCTCCAGCTGAGCGGCAGGAGCATGTAGCCCGCTGATCAGCTGGAGGGCCCTTTAAATCTTGCAGCCACCCCTCTCCCTCCCCTCCTCCAAGATATAAAGGGCCCTCCAGCTGATCAGTGGTTACCTTAAACAGTGTTTTTCTAGCGGGGGCTGCCCCTGCCTGCTCTCCAAGTGACGAAATTGCCGCTTGGAATTTAGGGAAGGCATGCGGCCACCCTCCCCCCCTCTTCCCCCTCCTGCTGCCCCACAAAACTTCCCTATGCCCCACCAACCCAAAATATCTGGCTACGGGGCTGCTTGAAGGTGCTGCTGGACTCTCGCTCTTTTCTCCTGCTCCAGACAGACTAACACGGCCGACCATCTTGATCCATCTGAAGAAGTGAGCGGGTGACTCAGGAAAGCTCCTCCCCTGCCACAAATTGTGTTAGTCCTGAAGGTGCTCCTGGACCCTTGCTCTTTTCTCCTGCTACAGACAGACTAACAGGGCCAATTCCCTGGCCCCACCTGAAACCTTGGGGGGGTGGCCATGTGGTACAGGTGCAGAGTGACCCTGCCCAGGACTACACTGCCAGATTCACCCTGTGACTAGCCAGAGGACGGAAGGTCGGCTGGCCCCTGGATAGGGGGGGGGGAGATGCCTCCATCAGGCCTTGCAGGCCTGCTCCTCTTGCCTTCTGTCGAATGGAGAGCTTTACTGGGGGGGGCGGGTCCCCTGTAGGGACTGTGTGTGTTTAAAGAACAAGGCTTTTCACCCAGACCTCCAACCAGATACTGCTTCCGGGCCAAATTTACATATGTGGGGGAAATCTGGAAAGGAATTTGCCACTGACGGACCCAGGCCAGACATCTCTACAAAGGAGTTCTTGGGCTGGGGGGGGGTTTCTCTGGGACCAGTCCTGTTTCTGGGCCCATTTCACAAGAATTGCGGTTTTGCTGGAGAGAGCAGAAGAAGCCGTGCACGTTGGATCCCTGGGCTGAGCACGGCTTCTGATACGCAGGGGGTCTGTGAGGAAGAGTTCAGGGGGCACCAAGTGTGTGCTCGGTTTCCGAAACCACCGGGACAAAAAGTGGTTGAAGGTGCCTCCGATCCCTGTTTTATTTCTGCAGCAGCCACCCCTGCCCTGCACAGCTCCCCCCTTTGGTTTTTGATCTTACCGATGGCAGGCGTCTAAACACGCTGAGCTCCTACCCCGGGGGCTTCTTCCATGCCAGCTTTCCGATGGTGGCCCTCTCATCCGCTCCCTTGTCTGACTGACCGGGTTTCCTTTGTCTCTCCTCCTTCCCTTGCATCGACCAAAGGGATCCCGGCACTCTCGCCTCTAACGCAAGAGTGCCATGATGGAGGGGGAGAGGAAGGCCCAGAGGGGCTTTGGTGTGGCTCTGGCCACTTGTTCTTGCTGTGTCAGTGAAGAAGAAGAGTTGCACAGGACATCCTTGCCAGTGACCTAAAAAGGCAAACCTTCCCAACCCATGTTTTAGCTCCAATGAAACATGCTCTTTCTGGATTGATTCTGGAATCTGCTTCTGTCAAGGCTGGAGACTGTCTCCTGCCTTCTGCCTAGCAAACCCGCCCCAAATTGGCTCTGGTGCCTGAGCAATGCACTCAACCCCACTAGTTTGGGGGGGGGGCAGGCTTCCCCACTGACCTCGACTGACTGCCGGATGCTCCCTGCCTGGGCTGCCCTCTCCTTCCCATGCAGTCACCTTGGCCCCCCCCTCCACACTGAAGCTGCTGGAGGGCAGGTTCAGGGGGTCTGGTCTGTTGGGTGGTCTTTCATGCTCTTCAGCATGCACAGAGGTCACATTCAAATGCTCTCTGCTCATGCTGTGCTTAGAAAATGATTCTTAACCCCCCCCCAAAAAAATGCCCCAGAGTAGGACCTGCATCGTCCCAGATCATTCCAGCCACCATGGAGTTACTTGGAACAGAGTGCCATGTTGGAATAAAACTAATTCCCCCCCCCAGGCTGAACCACAGTGTGCTGTCTTCTTTTGTGTGTGTTTGGGGGGGGGCATGATGGGCCACCTGAAGATCAGAGAAGCTCTGGGGAGGGCATGTTAATATTTATTTATGTTCTTGATGGACTGCTTTCCTCACTGAGACTGAAAGAGGATTACGCAATGTAAGCCAATAGAAGCAACAGGATGGGGCATCCAAGTAGTGTCATAGGATTAGGACTGTGGAAATTAAAATGAATGAGGAATCTGGAACAAAGCTGAAACAAACCATGCATATTATGGTGGAATATTAACCAATGCATAAATTATACAATCTCTCATGTATAATTGAGTAGTGGGGTGGCACTTTCTGAACATTCCACACACTCCTAAATCAGTTGGCTCCATGATGTGTCACTCAGAAGCTGTCCCTATCCACTGGCTGTGTTGCCTGAGTCCTGCCCACAGAAGCCGCACCCACCAAAATCAACAATTGGCCTGTCAGCGAGTACTCACGTGCCATTGGCCAGATGCTGGGTCTGCTCTTCCCTGCCCACTCCCCACTTCAGCCACTGTTCCCTGTCAGAATTACTGGCAAAGGGCGAAGACACTTCTCCTGCTTGGCTCCTCTGTGGCTGTTGATAGGCAACTGTCAGTAAAAAGAGAAAGAAATGAAGCCCTTTCCAGGCCTTTGTGAGAAACTCATTGGGGCCAGTCCTGACTAGGGTTGCCAGCTCCAGGTTGGGAAATTCCTGGATCTTCTGTGTCTAAGGAAGCCAGAGTTTGGGGAGGGGAGAGGCCTCAGCTGAATAGAATGCCATAGAGGCCATCCTCCAAAGCAGTTATTTTCTCCGGGGGGGGGGGATCTGTTGTCTGCAGTTCAGCTGTGATACCCAGCGATCTTCAGGCTCCACCTGGAGGTTGGCTACCCTAGGTGTAGCAGTCAACACTTCAGAGCAGGGTCTGCCAGGCAGAGATCAGTTCCCCTATGGCATTATACCCTGCTAAGTCCTTCCCCTCCCCAAACGCTGCCCTACTGCCATCATAGAAAAGCTCTCCTGACAACTCTATTTTACATGATTTGAGGGATGCCTTCCTAACCTCTCCAGGCAGACCATGGGGTGGGGGGGGGTGTCACACCAGAGAACATGTGTGTACAGGCAGTTGTTGATTTTGCCCATTTGCAGAGTGGCACCTGCAAATGAACTGTCACTGTTGTGGTGGGACTTTGCATGGTGGCCAGTACCTTAAATTGAGCCCAGTAACTGATGACCAGTCAATGGAGTAGATGGAGAATGGATGCACAGTGCATGCTCCACCTGCTCCTGATGATAACTGGCTGCAACATTCTGCATGAACTGGAGCCTCCAAGTTGACTTCCAAAGGGAGACCTATGTAGTGTGTATTACAGATGTCTAGCCTTGATGTTACTGTGGCATGGAGGTGAGCAGACTGGCTGATTCAGGGTAGGGGCCATCTAGGCTAGACTTCAGTTGGAAGAAAGGATTTTCTGTGGCTGCATAAACTTGCTACTCTAGCAGGAGTGCTGGTCCCAGTAAAACCTCCAGAGGAAGGGAATTCAACAATCCCTGGATATTTGCTTCTGCATTGGCCAGAACTGTCTCTTCTGCCCTTCTGAACCAGAGAGGCCTTTTCCAGCACCTGTAACTTAATATGCCTTTAACAGAACTGCCCTTGAGAGTTCTTGCATGCAAAGGCGGTGCTCTGCCCGGCTTTGCTTTCCAGCATAGACCTGCTGCAACACAGTCAGCTGGCCCTTGCTTGTATCTTGACCTATACAGTGTAGTTCAGGGGTTCCCTATGAGGTGTGTCCATAGGTACCATCGTATCCACCTGGCACTTAGTCACTTAGCCATTTAGTCTGACAGCTAAGACTTACATCTTAGATCTTCCTGATCTATACATGTGCTGTAACAGCTTGCTACCTCATTACATACATACATATCTCAATACAGACATCTGCCATGTGCTTCAGGAAAGTGGGCAGGGCCATTGTAAAGGAAGAATCAGTGACTGGAAAGGGACTTTTCACTTAGATCCTCCCCACCAGTTGGGAAAAGGAGCCCTGACCCTTGTAAGGGCAGAAAGGTGGGATATATAAATGTTGTTCTTACTTAGTAAAGTGCAGAGGAGATGCGCAACCACTGAGACCAGCCCTTCCCTTTCCTTTGTAGACATGAATGCATGACTGTCTACTTCAACTCAGGTAAAATAAATGTCAGACTTGCCCTTTTCATGCCACCTATGGTTGCCAGCTCTGGGTTGGACATTCCTGGAGATTTTGTGGGGGGGGAGGGACCTCAATGGGGTAGAATGCCATAGAGTCCACCCCTCCAGTATGGTGTAGTGTTTAAGTGTGCAGACTCTAATCTGGGAGAACTGGGTCTGATTCCCCACTCCTCCACTTACAGCTGCTGGGTGACCTTGGGCAAGCCACAGTTCTGTCAGAGCTGTTCTTGAAAGAGCAGTTCTCAAAAGAGCTCTCTCAGCCCCACCTACCTCACAGGGTCTCTGTTGTGGGGAGAGGAAGGGAAGTAGACCGTAAGCCACTCTGAGAGTCTGAGTGAAGGGCGGGGTATAAATCCAGTCTCCTCTTCTCCTTCAAAGCGACCATTATCTCCAGGTGAACTGACCTTGGTTGTCTGGACATAATCTGTAATAGCAGGGGATCTCTGGGTGCTTCCTGGAGGCTTGCAACCATAAGTCCCCATTCCATTCCATGGGGGAAGCTAATAGTAATCAATGCAGAAGGTGAAAGCCATCTGTACATGCACAGAGATGTTCATGCCAATTCCTGCAAGCATTGGAAGTTCCAGCTCAGAATTCACTGGCTGCTTCACATCTGGGTTGCCAACCTCCAGGTGGTGCCTGGTGATCTCCTGGTAGTATAACTGATTTCCAGGTGACAAAGTTTGCCTGAAGAAAATGGCCCCTTTGGAAAATGGACTCTATGGCTTTATACCCCTCTGCAGTCCAGCCCCGACCTCTTAAATGCTTGGCCCCCCAAATCTCCAGGTATTTCCCAGCCTGGAGCTCTCAACCCTATTCACATCTGAGGCACTTTTAGGGGCCCCTCCCCCCAAAAAACGTTAATAAAAATAGCTTAAAGCAAATGAAATGTTTTATAATATATAAACGTGTTTACAAATTGTTGGCATTTATTGCCTCCAAGTTTAATCAATAATTCAACCGTAGGGAGCGCCAACTGAATTGCCTTCAGAGCCAATCACGTTTTCCTAGTCGGTGACGGACATTTCCGGATCTGCTCGGTTAGGGTTTCTGCGGTCCTGCATCTTCTCGCCCTGAAGAGGGAGTGGCGAGTAAAACCTGCTCGCGGAATTCCGGTTATCGGTCAATTGCGAAGGGGCAAGGTTACAATTCTGAGCATATGTGCCTGGAAGCAAGTCCCTTTCGACACAGTAGGACCTACTTCTTGAATAAACATGCATTAGATACGCCGTGGCATGGCAGGTTTTTGTTTTTTTTTAAGGACTCCTGTAGGTAGTAAGATACCGCCTGGTGATCTCCTGGTAGTATAACTGATTTCCAGGTGACAAAGTTTGCCTGAAGAAAATGGCCCCTTTGGGAAATGGACTCTCTGGCTTTATACCCCTCTGCAGTCCAGCCCCGACCTCTTAAATGCTTGGCCCCCCAAATCTCCAGGTATTTCCCAGCCTGGAGCTCTCAACCCTATTCACATCTGAGGCACTTTTAGGGGCCCCTCCCCCCAAAAAACGTTAATAAAAATAGCTTAAAGCAAATGAAATGTTTTATAATATATAAACGTGTTTACAAATTGTTGGCATTTATTGCCTCCAAGTTTAATCAATAATTCAACCGTAGGGAGCGCCAACTGAATTGCCTTCAGAGCCAATCACGTTTTCCTAGTCGGTGACGGACATTTCCGGATCTGCTCGGTTAGGGTTTCTGCGGTCCTGCATCTTCTCGCCCTGAAGAGGGAGTGGCGAGTAAAACCTGCTCGCGGAATTCCGGTTATCGGTCAATTGCGAAGGGGCAGGGTTACAATTCTGAGCGTATGTGCGTGGAAGCAAGTCCCTTTCGACACAGTAGGACCTACTTCTTGAGTAAACATGCATTAGATACGCCGTGGCAGGGTGTTTTTTTTAAAAAAGGCACTCCTGTAGTAGGTAGTAAGATACAGGTGGGTCGCGCTGTTGCTCCGAAGAAGCAGAACAAAGTTGGAGGCCAGTGGCAGAGCAAAGGTGACAAGCAAGAACTGGAGCACATAAAAGGAGACATGCCATAGGCAGGCAAGGCGGAATATAAATCGAAACTAATAAATAATAAATACATTGGAGGGGAAAATCATCACACACCGGAGAGGTGGAATTTGCCCCCAGAACTCCAAGGCCACCACCCCGGGGAGAGGCAAGGGAACATTTCGCGCGCGCCCCCCCCCCCCCCCGGCCGTGAGCCGGATCTCCAGAAACAGCAGTTCCCTGCACTTAAAGTAGCCGGCAGCTGGCGTTTCCCCTTTAAGAGAAGCTGCATTTCCCTTTTAAGAACGAAGCTGGCTTTTCCCTGCAAGCTTGCGAAGTTCGTGCTTGGGATGAAACACGGTTTGCACACCCTAAAAGGGAGAGAGATGGGTGACTGTGGGTGTTGGGGGTGGGGCTTCCCCCGCCGGCCATCTGGCCAGCGGCGGGGAGAACCCCTCCAAAATGGGGGACCCCTGGAAAACCGGGGGGGTTGGCAACCCTAGCTGCTCCCCATCATGATGACGTGGGGGTACAGGGGCGTGCCCTTCAATGGCTCACCTCTTTTCTCCAGGGTCGAGGACACAGGGTGGTGCTTGGGGACCAGCAGTCCCGGAGACACCCGCTCGAATGCAGGGTGCCTCAGGGGGCGGTGCTCTCCCTGATGTTGTTTAACATCTATATGCGCCCCCTTGCCCAGATTGCCTGGAGGTATGGGCTTGGGTGTCATCAGTATGCAGATGACACCCAG
>NW_015174859.1:382768-385634 GCF_001447785.1 Gekko japonicus
GCCCCTAACAAGAGATAAGCATATGGAACAGAGGTCCATCAGTGGCTATTAGCCACAAGGTATAGATAGGGGCTCTGGGGCAAGTGATGCTCTGTCTTCTTGGTGCTTGGGGGGGGGGTCAACAGTGGGAGGGCTTCTAATGTCCTGGCCCCACTGGTGGACCTCCTGGTGGCACTGGTATTTCTGGCCACTGTGTGATACAGAGTATTGGACTGGATGGGCCTTTGGCCTGATCCATCATTGGCGTCTCATATGTTCTTAAGACCTGGGGGAGCCAGAATGGCCCCTCGCGTGTGATGGCCGAGCGGGGTGGTGGCCTTGGAGTCCTAGGGGCAAATTCCACCTCTCGCGTGTGATGGCCGAGCGGCTCCCCCAGGTCTTGTTAGGGGCTCTTTAAAAAGTTATGGCTGGCGGCGGCGGCAGTGCTAATGGCGGCGGCAGTGGGGGGAGGGGCGCGAAATGTTCCCCTGCCTTTCTGAGCCCCGGGGTGGTACAAAATACATGGTTCCATGGCTTCCTGGCAACACCATAAAGTCACAACATGGTTCTGAAGCATGGATCCTCAGGGTTTCTGCATTGGGTCACCATGAACGCACCATCAAATCACATATAATGTTGATGGGCGCAGTTTGAACCTCAGAAATCATTGATCCACAGCTTCGTGGCAAATCCATGCAGCCAAAACATGGTTCTGAAGCAGGGATCCTCATGGATCCTTCGGTTTTTCATACTGAGTCACTCCAAATACATCATGTAATCTCATAACATGTCCATGGTCACAGCTCTAACTGCAATAATCATGGATCCAGTTTCATGGCAACACCATTCTGCAAAAACATGGTTCTGGAGCATGGATCCTCATGGATGCTTTGGGGTTTTGTGTTGGGACACCCCAAACATACCATTAAATCCCATATCACGTCCATGGCCACTACTTGCTCCAGAGAATTAATGGATCCACAGCTTCGTGGCAACAACATGCTGCAAGAACATGGTTCCGAAGCACGGATCCTCATGGATTCTCAGTGTTTCTGTGTTCAGTCACCATGTACTCACCCATCAAATCACATATCATGTCTATAGACACAGCTTGCACCACAAAAGTCACAACATGTTTCTGAAGCACGAGTATTCATGGATCCTTGGGGTTTTTGCAATGGTTCACCCCAAACACACCATCAGATCACATAACATGACCCTGGCAACAGCTTGCACCACAAAATTCACAGATCTACAGCTTTGTGGCAACACCATTCTGCAAAAACGTGGTTCTGGAGCACAGATCCTCATGGATCCTCTGGGTTTTTCCAGTTGGGTTACCCGAACATCACCATCAAATCACATATCATGTCCATGGGCACAGCTTGAACCACAGAAATCATGAATCCACAGCTTCGTGGCAAAACCATGCAGCCAAAACATGGTTCTGAAGCACGGATCCTCATGGATCCTCAAGGTTTTTGTATTGGGTCACTCCAAACACACCATCTAATCAAATAACATGCCCATGCCAACTGCTCGAACTGCAAAAATCACGGATCCACAGCTTTGTGGCAACACCATTCTGGTGTTTCTGTGTTCAGTCACCATGTACTCACTATCAAATCACATATCATGTCCACGGGCACAGCCTGAACCACAGAAATTATGGGTCAACAGTCTCACGGCAAAACCATTAAGCCAAAACATGATTCTGAAACACGGATCCTCATGGATCCTCAAGATTTTCGTAATGGGTCACTCCAAACACACCATCAAATGACATAATATGTCCATGGCAGCTGTTTGAACCGCAAAATTCACAAATCCACGGCTTCATGTGACACAATTCTGCAAAAATGTGGTTCTGGAGCATGGATCCTCATGGATCCTCAGTGTTCTTGCATTGGGTCACCATGAACTCATCATCAAATCAAATATCATGTCCACAGGCACAGCTTCAACCACAGAAATCATGAATCCACAGCTTCGTGGCAATACCATGGGGCCAAAAGATGGTTCTGAAGCCGTGTATGCATGACTTTTGCAGTGCAAGCTGTGCCCATGGACATGATATGTGATTTGATGCTGAGTTCATGGTGACCCAATGTAGAAACACTAGGAATCCATGAGGATCCATGCTTCAGAACCATGTTTTTGAAGCATGGTGTTGCAACAAAGCCATGGATCCATGAATTCTGTGGTGGAAGTAGTGGCCATGGACATGATATGGGATTTAATGGTAAGTTTTGGGGTATCCCAACACAAAAACCTCAAGCATCTATGACAATCCATGCTCCAGAACCATGATTTCTGTGGTTCAAGCTGAGCCCATGGACATGATATGTGATTTCATGGTGATGTTTGGGTGACCCAACTGGAAAAACCTTGAGGATCCATGCTCCAGAACCACATTTTTGCAGAATGGTGTTGCCACGAAGCTGTGGATCTGTGATTTTTGTGGTTCAAGCAGTTGGCACGGATATGTTATTTGATTATATGATGTGTTTGGAGTGTCCCAGTACAAAACCCCCAAGGATCCGTGAGGGTCTGTGCTTCAGAACCATGTTTTTGCAGAATGGTGTTGCTACAAAGCTGTGGATCTATGATTTCTGTGGTTCAAGCTGTGCCTGTGGACATGATATGTGATTTGATGATGAGTTCATGGTGACCCAATGCAAGAACACTGAGGATCCATGAGAACCCGTGCTTCGAAACCATGTTTTTGCAGCATGGTGTTGCCACGAAGCTGTGGATCCATGATTTTTGTGGTGCAAGCTGTTGCCATGGACATGTTATGTGATTAGATCATGTGTTTGGGGTGCCCATTGCAAATACCCCGAGGATCCATGAGGATGCATGCTTCATGACCCTGTTTTGGCTTTAT
>NW_015174859.1:386342-387480 GCF_001447785.1 Gekko japonicus
GTTGCCACGAAGCTGTGGACATATGATCTCTGTGCTGCATTCTGTGTCCATGGACAAGGCATATTATTTGATGGTGTTGTTAGGGTGACTCAATGCAAAAATCATAAGGATCTGAGAATCCGTGCTTTGGAACCATGTTTTTGCAGCATGGTGTTGCCACAGAGCCTTGGCACCGTGATTTCTGTGGTGCAGGCTGTGGCCATGGACATGATATGGGATTTCATGGTATGTTTGTTGTGTCCCAACAGAAAAAACCCAAGCATCCATGAGGATCCGTGCTTCAGAATTATGTTTTTGCAGAATGGTGTCACCACGAAGCCGTGGATCTATGATTTTTGTGGTGCAAGCTGTGGACGTGGGCGTATTATGTGATTTGATGGTGAGTTTGGAGTGACCCAATTGAAAAACCCTGAGGATCCATGAGGATCCGTGCTTTGGAACCATGTTTTTGCAGTTTTGTGGTGCCACGAATTCATGGGGGCATGATTTTTGGAGTGCTGCCTATAGTCTAAGACATGGTCTGCAGTATGATGGTGGTTTTATTTTGTTTCAGCATAAAAATCATATGAATTTTTGAGGATCCGTGCTTTGGAATCATGTGTTTGCGCTGTTGTGCTGCCACGAATTTGTGGATGCGTGATTTTTGTGGTGCCCCCTATAGATTAACACATGGCCTACAATATGATGGTAGTTTTATTTCATTTCAATGTAAAAATCATATGAATTCATGAGGATCCATGTAGATCCGACTTTTACCTTTTCCCCTTTAAATCAAGAGCACGAGCTCCTTCCCTTATTTCTCTATGTGGGGAGAAGACAGATGTTGGTGCCAAACCACTGCCAAGACTGAAATTCCTGCAGGTCTCCAAGGAAACAATTCGTCATCGTAACCAGAGATCTTCGAAAAATAACCACGAAATCTGGTTCGCAAACAAAAGAACTGTTCCGCCTTCGGGCTGTTCGTTTCTTGGCAGGCGCGCTCGGCCGTTTCCGTGGCGCGCGTTCGGGTACTTCCGGCACCCCGCTTCGGCTCCCGTCGCGCTCGGTGCTTTCCGCCTTTTCCCGGGGTGCAGTCGCGTTCGAAGGGGGGTCCGTTTCTGGACAGAGGAGACGAGGACGGGTAAGGGGGGGGGGGGGG
>NW_015174859.1:387981-391468 GCF_001447785.1 Gekko japonicus
GGGGAGATTCGGGCGGGCCCCCGGGTCCGTCCCTAGGGCCGTCTGTCTCCTGACCAGCAGCACTGGTGGAGGGGAAGGTCAGCCCTTCACACACACACATCCCGCCGCCCCGCAGATTCCCCTTTTGGGGGGCTGAAAGAAATCCAGTAGTTGGCGGAGGGGGGGGGGCGCTTTGAACTCCTGGTGGCCTCGACGACGTTGCCCAGCGTTTCCTGCCCGAGTCGATGGGTCGAAAGGCCTGGTGGTTTCCTTTCTGCCCTGGGGCAGGTCTGCTTGGAGGAGGCTCCTCCTGCCCCTCTCTCTCCCTGTGGCACGCCTTCTCTTCCTTTCCCCACAGCGGGGTGTGTGTGTGTGTGGCGCTGTTGTCTTCCCTGCCTGGTCTCCACGTCGGCAGCAAGGCTCTAGTCCTCAGTGTCCACTTTCATGGCCGCCTGAGCTTTCTTCGCTCCCCGTGGACTCTGCTGCCGACTACAGCCACCTGCCCCTGAATTCGGAAGGTCTGTCCACCCGGCCATCTCTTGCTCCAAGGCCTCCTCCTGCCCTGCCTGGGCCCCTTCCCCAACTCTTCCTGCTCTCGCCTTTCCTGTTCCCCCAGGACCTCCCAGCCCGTCCTGGTTGCCAGTCTCCGCCCTCACCTGTCATGCAGGCCCCAGCGCCAGGGCATCGCTCCGAGGGCCAGGGCTGCTGCTGCTGCTGCTGCAGGTCACGAGGGCAGCCACTTCTGAGCGCCAGGAACAGCCCTGACCCTGGATGGAACCGCCGGGCTTCCTTCTGGCCTGGATCCTGAGCAAGCACCTTGCCTCCCTTCTGGCCTTCCGCTCCTGCCAGGCTGACATCGAGGCTTCTTCCTTGTTCAGCCCAGAAGAAGCAGGAAGAGGGGCGTGGAAGCCTGCTCCCCTCAGAGTCCCCCCTCTCCCCGGGCGTTAGGATAATCTGGAGGCAGATTTGCAGAGAGAGAGAGAGAGAGAGAGAGAGGTGATGCTGGGAAGTCTCCTTTGGGGTCTCCAGCCTGAAGGTGGGTCACAGCTGCTGGGGTGGGGGCAGAGGTGTGCAGCTGCAGTGCCTGTGCCTGATGCCCCGCCCCGGCCTCCATGAAGCCTGGGCAAGCTGTGCCAAACCCGCCTGCCAGTTTCGGAGATGCAGAGAGGGAAAGGAGCGGAGCCTGGCTGCTTCTGCCGAGAAACTGAAGCCGTGCCAAAGGCTCTCCGTGGGATGGCGTGCCGGGGCGGTGGGCTGGACAGGACTGTGTGGGCAGGGGAGGCCCCAGGCACTCCGCCTTGGCCACGGCTTGCTTTGTGACGGTGCCAAATTCTCCAGAGAAGAAACCTCCGGACGAG
Organism: Gekko japonicus; assembly: GCF_001447785.1. NCBI lineage: Eukaryota > Metazoa > Chordata > Lepidosauria > Squamata > Gekkonidae > Gekko > Gekko japonicus. The sequence continues at coordinate 389,319 of NW_015174859.1, forward strand.
ATTCCAAAATGGCTGGCTGGGAGAGGGGCGGTGTACTCCTGGCTCCTGTGCTGCAGGCACCTTTCTGGTGGGAGCCAGGCTGGCGGGGAGGGGCTTATATGCTGGGGGGCGTGGCCCTGTTGGGGCGTCTCTCCCCTGCTGCTGATCAGACCTGTGGTTGGTCTCCTTCCCTCCATAGTCCTTTAAAGCAATCTCCAAACTTGGCCAGTCCCAACTTGGATTTTTCTCGGGCCGCCAAGCCTGCTGGCTCGCTTTCAGCCTGGCGCGAAGGCCCAGGGCACTTCCCCGGTTCTCAGTGGGCTGGACGTTGCCTCTTGAAGGCCTCTCTCAGACCACGGGACCGCAAGATGGGCCTGGGGGAATGGGGCAAGACGGGCTTCTCAGCAGCCGTTTTTGCCCCCCAGTAGCCGGCCAGCTCAAAAGGTGGGAGGGGTAATGGGGGACACCCTCCCCTTTGGCCTTTTGGGACAACCCCCCCCCCCTTGATGCGGGCTCCTGGTTTTATTGACATATGAAAGTTCCGTGGGGGAGAAGCCTCACAAATGAAGAATGCTCTGGTTCTAGTGGTCAGCTTGTGCGTAAGAAGTGGGGGCCGTCGCTAGGCTGGCTGAGACTCTGAACTGGAGACTGTGAACATGGTGGTGGGGGGGGGGCACCTTGTGTCGCTTCTGACCCTCCCAACTCCTACAAAGCATCCCTGGAGGTGGTCCGTCCATTTCCCCGGCCAGTACCACTGAGTGATGAGAGTGTTGGGGACGGCCTGGCTGTCCAGGACGGGGGGGGGGGCACACCCTGGCTTGCCCCATAAGGTTGCTGACACGTGCAGTTCTGGGTGGGGTGGGGACTGAGCTTTGTTTCGGGGTTAACTCGGCTGAGGTCCCCTCGTATCTGGTGGTGACCTGGATCTGCTGGGTTTGTTGGCATGAGCCCCCCCCCCCCCCCCGCCCCCCCCCGCGGGCAAGCAGAGCAGTCCCCAGCTCTGGCCGAACTGCCTAGCCCCCTCCCAACTGCTCCTGCTTTCCAAGATCCCTTCTCTTAATGTTTCTGGCCCGCGAGGTGGGGTGGGGGAGCCGGCCCTGTGCACAGAGTCCCGTCGGGCTTGGGGCGACTCTCCATGAGGGGCAGGGGCCTGTTCTCCATTGTCCTCCAGGCCTTGTGTTTGCCCAGCTCCCTGGCCCTGGAGTCCCCATAGAATCATAGAACCATACAGTTGGAAGGGACCTCCAAGGTCATCTAGTCCAACCCCCTGCACAAGGCAGGAAATCCACAAATACCTCCCCCTCCACACACACCTGCAGTGACCGCTGTTCCATGCCCAGGAGATGACAAAACCCTCCAGGATCCCTGGCCAAACCTGGCCACCCAGTTCCGAGGAGCTGGAGAAAAATTGCTTCCTGACCTCAAAGTGGTGATCAGCATTTCCCTGGGCCATGAGAACTAAGCACTGAAGCAACCCTTCCTGCCCTCCCTCTCATGATCTGCCTAAATTCACACAATCAGCACTGCTGTCAGACAGCCATCTAGACTCTGCTTAAAAACCTCCAAAGGAGGAGAGCCTCCCCACCTCCTGAGGAAGCCTGTTCCATTGAGGAACTGCCCTAACTATCGGGAAGTTCTTCCCAATGTTTAGCCGAAAACTCTTCGGATTTAATTTCAACCCGTTGGTTCTGGTTCGACCTTCTGGGCCACAGAAAATGACTCCGCCCCTTGCTCACCACCCTTTCTCCTCCCAGGGTTCCGATGCTCTTTCGAGTGCTGCTGGGGGTGGGGGGATGGGTTTGCTGTGCGCGCAGAAGTGGAGCCTGTGCTCGTGATCCCGAGTGACCTTTTGCCCTCCCTTTCCAGGGTCCAGAGCACCCGCCCAGCCCCTGAGCGGCCTTGATCCACCGCGCCCCGTCTCCTCAGCCGCCCTCCTGCCCAGGCCGGATTATGCTTCTCACGTTCTCCCTTTGCTCCATCATCTGGTTGAATCGTGGCTTCAAATTACGGGAAAGGGGCTGCACCTAGGTGCGCGGCGGGGTCTCGGCTCGCCCCCGCCCCCAGCCCTCCCCCCTCGCCGCTCGGCCTGCTCGGCCTCGGGGAGCCCATGGGGAGCGCCGAGGGGTTCCAGTACCGGGCCCTCTACCCGTACCGCAAAGAGCGAGAGGAGG
>NW_015174859.1:392616-395180 GCF_001447785.1 Gekko japonicus
CTTAGATGCTTCCTACTCCTGCTGCATTTAAAGCAGCTTAAAAACAGTCGCCCGTCCCAGCTTTCTTGCAAGACTGTCAGGTAGGCCTGCTGCTGTTGGGTTCTCTCCACACTGCAGCCTTTGACCCCTGCGCAGGGCAAGGTCCATGAGATCCATCGGTCGGCTTCATCCAGCAGCCGCTGTCCGGAGCGATGCCTCAAGTTCCTTCCCTGTCTCGGGATTTGGGGGGGTCCTGGAGCGTGAAGTCATGTTGCTCCCGTGGCTGGCCGGCTGGCTTCACAATTTGAGCAGGAGTTGCAGCGTCCTCAGAAGAGCCTCTTCGAAGCAAGCCTGGCTGCGGTTTCCCCGGGGGCGCGAGGGGGGCAGCCCCTTTGCTGACTCAGCTCCTCTCTTGCCTCTCCCGCCCTCCCCTTCCAGGGTCGATCCTCCCGGAGCTTTCGGAGCAGTTTGTCCCCCCTGATGTCGCCCCTCCGCTCCTGTGCCGGCTGGTGGATGCCATTGAAAAGAAGGGTGAGGAGGGGGCTTTCTTCTGCAGGTGCCTGCCGGCAGCCGTGTCTTGGGAGGGCGGCTCTGTGTGTGGCTTTGTGAGCCAGTTTAAGTGCGCGGACTCTGATCTGGGAGGACCGGGTTTGATTCCCTACTCCTCCACTCGCACCTGGCCGGACGACCTTGGGCAAGCCGTAGTTCTGATAAGAGCTGTTCTTGAAAAAGAGCCGTTTGTGCCAGAGCTCTCTCAGCCCAACCTACCTCACAGGGTGTCTGTTGTGGGGAGGGGAAGGGAAAGGAGTTTGTAAGCCGCTCTGAGACTCCTCTGGGTAGTGAAGGGCGGGGTATGAATCCAATCTCTTCTTCTTCTTCAGAAGATCCTCCATTAGTCCCCGGGGGGGCTGGAGTTGAAAGCAGGGCTCCGGGAAGGTCTTTCCTTGCTTGGAGAGCCCATACCAGCCAGGGGAGGCCAGACTATAACAGAGGGACCAGGGGCCCAACTCTGCACGTGGCACCTCCCTGGACGCTTGCTCTGACTGGCATGCAGGCAGTCCTCGGCTCAATGGCTCTCGCTGCCAAAGAAGAGGGTCTCCAGGGCCGGGAAAGACCTTTCTCTGTTCGAGAGCGGCTGCCAGTCAGAGGAGGCTACGGTGTCTTCGAGGGACCTGGGCAGAAGGCAGCCTCGTCCGTGCCTTGCCAGGCAACAGGGGCGCATGGGGTGGAGGAGGGTTTAGGAGGGGGGTGCTGAAGAGCATGGCAGGAGCCCCCATGGGACCTGCAGGCCCTTGGCCTTTCATGGGGGGGGGAACTGCCTGGGCCACCCACTTCCGAGGAGCTTTCCTTCTTCCAGGGCTCTTTTTGTAGAAAAAGCCCAGCAGGAACTCATTAGCATAATAGGCCACACCCAACCGCAGAAACTCATTAGCATATTAGGCCACCCCCCTGACAGCACAGCTCATTAGCACATTAGGCCACACCCCCATGTCACCAGAAGTGTGGTCATCCAGCCACACCCACCTTTTGCTTGTTATTCTGTTTACCTTGTTTGTTGTCAAAACCCAGGGCCTTTTTTTTGTAGCAGGAACTCCTTTGCATGTTAGGCCACACACCCCCTAATGTAGCCAATCCTGATGAGTGTCTCCCTGTGATGTGCGGCGTGCCAGGGGATAGCAGATGGTCATCGGGACCCACCAGGAAAAGCCTCCCTGGTGGAACCAATGCAGCGTGCCGTGTTCCCTCCCACAGGGCTGGAGAGCAAGATGCTGTACAGGGCACCAGGGGCTGAACTGAGGCCAGCGCTGAGAACCGGTAAGAACGAGGTGGGCCCAGAGTGGAGGGGCTGGAGCCCCTGAGAGCCTCCCCCCCCGCCCCCCCCAAAGCTGATCAGGTGGCAGAGATCAAAGGGCGGCCCTTTGATAAGGTTCCACATAATATTCTTGTAGACAAATTCGGAAAAATGTGGTTTGGATCCTATGACTGTGAGGTGGATCTGTAACTGGCTTGATAGATCGCACCCAAAGAGAGCCAGTTTGGTGTCGTGGTTAAGTGCGCAGAGCCTACGGGGAGGGCGGGATAAAAATCTAAATAATAAATAAATAAATTAATATAATCTGGGAAAACCGGGTTTGATTCCCCACTCCTCCACTCGCACCTGGCTGGATGACCTTGGGCAAGCCGTAGTTCTGTCAGAGCTGTTCTCTCAAGAGCAGTTCTCAAAAGAGCTGAGTTTCGAAGCCACTCTGAGACACCTTGGGTAGTGAAGGGCGGGGTATAAATCCAATCTCTTCTTCTTCGTCTTGTGAATGGTTCCTCATCTTCTTGGAGAGGAGTGACAAGGGGAGTGCCTCAAGGATCTGCCCTGGGAACTGTTTTGTTCAACATCTTTATCAATGACTTGGATGAAAGAATAGTAAAGGTAAAGGTTCCCTTGCTCGAAAGCCAGTCGAGTCCGACCCTAGGGTTGCGGTGCTCATCTCCGTTTCAAAGCCGAAGAGCCGGCACTGTCCGAAGACGTTTCCGTGGTCATGTGGCCAGCATGACTAAACACCAAGGCGCACGGAACGCTGTTACCTTCCCAC
>NW_015174859.1:395622-406185 GCF_001447785.1 Gekko japonicus
CACCACAGTTTAAGAAGGATCTAGACAAGCTGGAACGTGTCCAGAGGAGGGCAGTGAAGATGGTGAGGGGTCTGGAGACCAAGCCCTATGAGGAAAGGTTGAAGGAGCTGGGTATGTTTAGCCTGGAGAGGAGACGACTGAGAGGTGATATGATAACCATCTTCATGAACTTGATGGGCTGTCATATAGAGGATGGTATGGAGATGTTTTCTGTTGCCCCAGAAGGCCGGACCAAAACCAACAGGTTGAAATTAAATCCGAAGAGTTTTCAGCTAAACATTAGGAGGAACTTCCTGACAGTCAGAGGGGTTCCTTAGTGGAACAGGCTTCCTTGGGAAGTGGTGGGCTCTCCTTCTTTGGAGGTTTTCAGACAGAGGCTAGACACAGAATGCTGATTGTGTGAACTGAGGCAGATCATGAGAGGGAGGGCAGGAATGGTTGCCTCAGTGCTTAGTTCTTGTGGCCCTTTCTTACATGCCCACGGAAATGCTGATTGCCACTCTGGGGTCAGGAAGCAATTTTTCTCCAGACCAGTTTGGCCAGGGATCCTGGAGGTTTGTTGTCATCTTCTGGGCGTGGAACAGCAGTCACTGCGGGGGTGTGTGTGTGGGGGTATTTGTGAATTTCCTGCATTGTGCAGGGGTTGGACTAGATGACCTTGGAGGTCCCTTCCAGTTCTGTGATTTATATTTATTTATTTATTTTTCATATTTGTATCCCGCCCTCCCCAATGGGATTCTGTGATGAGGGAGTTCCTGATGGCTTCAGCTGCCCCACCTTGGGGATGAGAGGAGAGAGTTGGAAGAGGGAGGGAGGGAGCAGCCTTTGTGGTTTGGAGTAAGTGTGCATTTTAAATGTTGATCGATTTGCAGAGGTGTCAGGGAAGACCTTTCTTGGCCAGGGGCCTCGGAGAGCCACCGCTGGCCAGAGTAAACAATTCTGGGCAAGGCAGGAGGCCAGAGCGGAATGGAGTTGAAGGAAGGAGCCCTGCCTCGCCCTGAGCCCTTTGGCATCACTCCTGTTTGTTTCTAGTGCCAGGGAGGCCAGCGGTCGTGAGTTCTCGGGGGGAATGACGTATTTTTAAAAATTGGCCGTGTTCATTGCTGCCGTATTTGATTGCGCTGAGGGCAAGGATGCCATTTCTGTCTGGTGCCCACGAGGCGCTGGGGGCACTGCCTTGGCATGCAGAGGCTCTCATTCTGTATCAGGGCTGACACCCGTTTGTCAAACAAATTTAGAGTCCAGTCGGGCACCTTTAAAACCAACGAAGGTTTACTTGCTGAGCGGTCGGGTTAGAACGGATAAGAGGAAGTACTTCTTCACCCAAAGAGTGATTAACACTTGAAATTCACTGCCACAGGAAGTGGTGGCGGCTACAAGCATGGATGTCTTCAAAAGGGAATTAGATAAGCATATGGAGCAGAGGTCCATCAGTGGCTATTAGGGGCTCTGGGGCAAGTGATGCTCTGTATTCTTGGTGCTTGGGGGGGGGTCAACAGTGGGAGGGCTTCTAGTGTCCTGGCCCCACTGCTGGACCTCCTGATGGCACTGGTATTTCTGGCCACTGTGTGATACAGAGTGTTGGACTGGATGGGCCTTTGGCCTGATCCAACATTGGCATCTCTTATGTTCTTATGTTCTTACTCAAGGTGTGAGCTCTTGTGTGCAGGCACACTTTTCCAAATACACTGGGATGGAAGGCAGAGTTCAGACTAATAGACAGGCTGAACAGCAAATTGACATGTAATACAGAGGATGTATAAGTATTCTAATATACTATTGTGAAAAAGAAATACGCTAAAATACAGAGGATTTATAAGGACTATACATCCTCTGTATTTTAGTGTATTTCTTTTTCAGAATAATATATTAGACTTAGAATATAGAACCCTGACTGTTCCCTGGAAGGCCAGATAATGAAACTGAAGCTCAAATACTTTGGCCACCAAATGAGAAGGGAGCACTCACTGGAGAAGACCCTGATGCTGGGAAAGATTGAAGGTCAAAGAAGACGGGGACGGCAAAGGATGAGATGGTTAGACAGTGTCATCGATGCAACGAACATGAAATTGAGCAAACTTCAGAGGACGGCGGAAGACAGGAAGGCCTGGCGTGATCTGGTCCACGGGGTCACGAAGAGTCGGACTCGACTGTGCGTCTGAACAACAACAATATTAGAATACTGAATGTAATGCAAGGAATATTGGGATGTTTTGCTGACATACCACTACACCCGTTTTTTAAAGAAATGCTGCTAAGTTACCTCCATGTCTGAGAGGAGATGAATGGTCTCAGTTTACTTCCCACAATTAGAAAAGATGCCTTTTACACACTTATCCCGTATTTTGACATATATTAAATGCTTTGGTGTCCCCCCCCCAATGAAATCAAAACAGCTGTTGACCTTATAACCTTAGCTGATTATTTAGTTTTGGGATTGCACCACTTAAAACACCTTCATCATGTTACATGTGAATTTGCTGTTCAGCCTGTCTATACGTTTGAACTCCACCTTCTATTCCGTTGTATCTGAAGAAGTGTGCCTGCACACGGAAGCTCATACTTGGACTAAACCTTTGTTGGTCTTAAAGCTGCCTGACTGGACTCTACATTGGTTCTGCTGCTTCAGACTAGCACAGCTGACCATCTGAAGCCCATTCGTCAGTCTCTAAAGTGGCCAATCCCATTTTATTTGAATGGGACCATGACCACATCATGTGACCGTGAGTTTCACAGGTGAGTGGTGCCTGTGTGCTCAGTCGTGGTCTCGTTTCCTGCTCGGCAAACATCCAGTTGATGGGAAATGGATCACTTTTGTTTGGGGAATTCTCGGCTAATCACCGCCATAGTATTTATTTGTTTATGTGCTTCATTTATGCTACATCTGCCTCCCCAGTGAGAACCTGAGGTGGCTTACGTAATTCTCCTTTCCTCCATTTAATGTTCACAACAACAGCCCTGTGAGGTAATTTAGGCTGAGGATGTGGGACTGGCCCAAGGTCACCCAGTGAGTTTCTGTGGCAGAGTGGGGATTTGAACCTGGTTCTCCCGGGTCCTGGTCCAACCCTCTGACCATTACAACGTGCTGACTCTCCAGTCGTCGAGAGCCAGTTTGGTGTAGTGGTGAAGTGCGCGGACTCTAATCTGGGAGAACCGGGTTTGATTCCCCACTCCTCCACTTGCACCTGCTGGATGACCTTGGGCAAGTCATAGTTCTGACAAGAGCTGTTCTTGAAAAAGAGCAGTTTCTGTCAGAGCTCTCTCAGCCCCACCTACCTCACAGGGTGTCTGTTGTGGGGAGGGGAAGGGAAAGGAGTTTGTAAGCCACTCTGAGACTCCCTTGGGTAGTGAAGAGCGGGGTATAAATCCAATCTCCTCCTCCTCCTCCTTCTCCTCCTCCTTCTTGAAAAAGAGCAGTTTCTGTCAGAGCTCTCTCAGCCCCACCTACCTCACAGGGTGCCTGTTGTGGGGAGAGGAAGGGAAAGGCAACAGTAAGCTGCTGTGAGACCAGTTTGGTGTAGTGGTGAAGTGCGCGGACTCTAATCTGGGAGAACCGGGCTTGATTCCCCACTCTTCCACTTGCACCTGCTGGATGACCTTGGGCAAGCCATAGTTCTGACAAGAGCTGTTCTTGAAAAAGAGCCGTTTCTGTCAGAGCTCTCTCAGCCCCAGGACCTACCTCACAGGGTGTCTGTTGTGGGGAGGGGAAGGGAAAGGAGTTTGTAAGCCGCTCTGAGACCCCCTTGGGTAGTGAAGGGTGGGGTATAAATCCAATCTCCTCCTCCTCCTCCTCCTCTTCTTCTTTTGTCGGCTGTCCAGGCTGGGTGCCCCCTCTCTTACGCACAATCATCCGGCCAAGTGGGTGGAGGGGCCGCCTTCTGAGTTTGTGGCCCAGGCAAAGCCGTCTCCCCCCTCTCAAGACCCACTTGTCTGGCTGACCCTCTTGGGAGACCTCAAAGCCGGAGCCTCGTAGGCCTGGAGTCGCTTCCTGCCCAGTTCCGCTGCTTACTCTGCGGGGGCCCCCCCATCCCGTTTCTGCCCCTCCAGACTGGGCAGCGGCTGGCGACTTGGAGGCGTACGACGTGCTGTCCCTCGGCGAAGCCCTCAAGGGATACCTGCAAGAGCTGCCGACCCCAGTGGTGCCCGACAGAGTCCACGGCGAGATCCTGCGGGTGCTGCAGGGTGAGGGGGGGCAGGAGCCTTGGAAAGGAGGCGGGTGGGGGTGGCGGCTCGGGGGGGGGAGCGCCTGCTCAGCCCGCAGAAGGTCCCTGGGAGACAAGCCTGACCTTGAGGGGCCTGATTCCGTGGGAGGTGCTGGCGTCCTCCCGGGTCACGATGGGAGGACGTCGGGAGGCGAGGCGGGCCGGTTAGTCCTCCGGAAAGTGATCCCCCTCCCGTTCTCCCCTCTGCAGATGCCAGCCAGCCGGAGCGCGACCGGGCGCAGCTGCTGTCTGTGCTGGAGCCCCCCAGCCTGCCGCTGCCCCATCTCCTCACCCTCCAGTTCCTCCTGCGCCACTGGGCGAAAGTGGCCGAGCAAGCGGAGAGCAACGGGCTGCGGCCCTGGGCCCTGGGCGAGATCTTCGGTCCCCTGCTCCTTCGGCGGCCTGCTGGGGCCAGGTGCGGGACCCTGCCCTGCCTCCTTGACTCCCCCCCTCCCTCCCTCGGAGGGGCCTCCCAGAGCCATTCCTCGGGGGAGGGGCAGAGTACCGTGAAGGCTTCGCTCCCTCTCAGCGGGACAGGCCCCGGCCAGGGGGTAGGGGTGGGGTGGACCTCGCTTGGGGAGGCATCACGCCTGGCTCGAGAGGAGGCGCTGCCGGGCAGAAATATCTCCACTGGATCCCAGCACCCCGATGTCTGGCCGTGTGGCTCTGGGGAGTGTGCGTTCCGGTTGCTCCCATCTCAGAGCTCTGCACAGGGAGGCAGCCCCTCATGGGGGGGGCCTGGTTGAGAGCCCACTGCCTCTTTTCCTCTGCACAGGCCTGTTTGCACCGTTGGGGGGGGGGCTGGGCAGTAGACTTGTCAAGACGGCCCGTGGGATTCGGGGGGGGGCTTCCTTGGGGCTTCGTTATCAAGCCCCCTTCACACTGGGTTGAGGCGGTGAGGCCGTGGCTCTTCCGGGGCCGCATGTCTACGTTCATGTCGCTTTCCCCCGCAGCACCGAGACGGGCCCCGACTTCTCCGTGCTCTTCCTGGAGGCTCTTCTGCAGACCACGGAGCCCAGGCTGGAGCAGCCCCCTCCAGGTAAGGGGACCAAGGCGGGAGGCTGAGCAAAGCGGGATATACAGACACAGGTAGAAGGGGGGGGGGAGCAGAGACCAGCCCCCGGGCTAGAGATGTGAAGGCCCGGGAAAAAAACCCCAAAAATTAAGGAAAAAAACATTCTCTCCCCCCCCCCCCTGTTTTTTTCCTGAAGCCTTTTTTGTTTTTTTACGAAAAATTGGAAAAAATGAAAAAAGAAAAGAAAAAAATTTGATTATGGAACGTTTTATTTTAACATGATGAATAAAAGGTATTTTAAGACAAGGTGTTCAACTATTTTCCAAATCATTTCTAAAAAATATGTATGGTATCAGATTGATCTAATTTCTGTGCACTGAGGACAAGCAAGTCCTAGGTTACAAACTGAACTCTCCAATGCAAGAACAAGATGCATTTCTTCCTTTAGGAGGTGCTATTGTCACAAGAAAAGAAAAAGGTTTCAGTTTTGTTTTTGCATGTGGGTGGGTATTCTGTTTGTAATAATTGTTTGGATACACTATATTTTTAATAGGCTAGTTGTGGTAATTTCATGCCAAGTAAAAATGTCCATAGTCATATTTTATGTTCCTAAAGTAACAGAATGACTTTCAATCTGGAAAAGAAAAAAGAAGTGCTAAAGTAGCATTTTTTTCAATTTTTCCAAAAAATTCCGTTTTTTTCCCGAGCTTCAAAATTTCCAGAAATTTTACAGCTCTACCCCGGGCCACCCTGGGGAAATGGGTCACTGTTCGGTGCCTGTTTTAAGGTTAGGGGGATCTCCCCTGGCCCCCTTTGAAGCTGTAGACTGCCCTCGTTCCCTTGATGTCTTCCAGCGCTGCCCCCCAAGCCCCCCAAGCCCAAGCCGACGGCAGCAGTCCTGGCCAATGGGAATGGTGTGACTCTGCAGGATGCCGAGTGGTACTGGGGCGACATCTCCAGGTAACGTGGAACCGGAGCTGTGCTTTGAGGGCCAGCAGAGTCCTTGGAGCTTGCGCAAGTGAGGCTGGGTGGGGGGAAGGCGTGTCTCGTGTGCTTCTGGCACCGGGTCTCTCACCTTCACCGCTGTGGCCCAGTTGGGCAGCCGGAGGGGCGCCTTTACTCTGCCCTCTATCCTCAGGGTGGCCTCGGGGTGAGGGTTGGCGAGGAAGGGAAGGGATTGGCCAGCTTGCCGGCAGCTTTGTTGCTCAGGCCCTTGGGGGCTGACTGCAGCCATGAGCACCCAGTCGCAGGCACGGCAGTGAGCCCCCGACTCCTTCCAGGGAGGAAGTGAACGAGAAGCTCCGAGACACTCCCGATGGGACGTTCCTTGTCCGGGATGCATCCAGCAAGATCCAGGGCGAATACACTCTGACGCTGCGGTGAGGGAAGCGGGGGGGGGGGACGCGAGGGGGTTGGCAGTGGGGGGGGGGGACCCCTCAGAAGAATCCACCCCTCTCCCGGTCCCTGTCGATGGGCTTTGCGGCACCGGCCTTTTCTCCCCACCACACCCCCTCCCTCCCATCTCCATCCTGCCCTCCCCTTGAGGACCTGCAGGCAGAGGGTCGCCGGACCCACAGAGCCCCCCACCTGATGCTTCCTTCCACCTTCCCCCTCGCAGGAAAGGGGGCAACAACAAGCTGATCAAGATCTTCCATCGGGAGGGCCAGTACGGCTTCTCGGAGCCGCTGACCTTCGGCTCCGTGGTGGAACTCATCAGCCACTACCGGCACGAGTCTCTGGCCCAGTACAACGCCAAGCTGGACACGCGGCTGCTGTACCCCGTCTCCAAGTCCCAGCAGGTGAGCCCCTCCCCGCCGTGTCCCGGGCCGGCCGGCCAGACATGGTTCGGGGCAGGATGTTACAGCAGCTGATGGAGCCCGTCCCTGGCTGCTGCCACCCTGCTCGTGGGCTCCCGAGGGCATCCAGCCAGCCACACGCGCAAGCGGGAGAGCGGACCCAATGGAAGTGTGGCCTGGCACAGCTCAGTCGGCGATTACACAGTAAACATGAAAAGGTTAAAAAAGAAAACCTGTGCAGAAAGACGCTAAAAACAATTTACTAATAATAATTTACTACTACTAGTAATAATAAGTGGTTAAGACGCTGAACTGCAGGCTGTGGAAGGTCGGTAGTTCGGCAGTTCGAGACCCGGGTGTGCCGCATGATGGAGTGACCTCCCGTCTCTAGTTCCAGCTACTGCCAACCTAGCAGTTCGAAAGCAAGAAATTGCAAGTAGATAAACAGGTACCTATTTATCTAAACCTATTGGTGTTTAGTCATGCCGGCCACATGACGACGGAAATGTCTTCGGACAGCGCTGGCTCTCTTCGGCTTTGAAACGGAGATGAGCACCGCAACCCTAGAGACGGACTCGACTGGCTTTCGAGCAAGGGAACCTTTACCTTTTAACACAAGTATAACTTGTAGGAATACAACTAAGAATACCACTTAAGTAGTATTTACAAAAATTCAACTGGTAGATCCTAATTTTTTCCCAGAAGTCCAACAGGTAAGTCTACAATTCCTCAATAATACAACAGATGCCGTGTTTACAAAAACCCCACAGGTGAAACCAGTATTTATACCGATACGTTTTCAATAATTGTTCTATATTTCTTCTTAGCGTCTTTTTGCACAGGTTTTTTTGGGGGGGCGGGGGGGGTCTGGCACAGCTCACCAGTTCTTCTGTACTTGGCAGTATAAGCTGCAACGGGCAGCTGGAGCCTTGGGGGGGAAAGAGCTGCAGTCTGCCCCCGGGCAGTGCTCGGACTGACCCCGCTTGCTGTGCTTCTTGGGACCGCCCTGGAGGTTTTGGACCTGGCAGAATACCAGCCACGACAGCGGCAGGGAGCCCGTGGGGACTGAAGCAGCGTGGGAGGGGGTGTCCCGGGCAGAGGCTCCCTGGCTGAGCCTCCCTGCCACTGCCTCCTCTCCTTCAGGACCAGGTGGTGAAGGAGGACAGCGTGGAGGCCGTGGGGGAGCAGCTGAAGGTCTACCACCAGCAGTACCAGGACAAGAGCCGCGAGTACGACCTTCTCTACGAGGAGTACACGCGCACCTCGCAGGTAACGGGGTCCCGTGCAGGGGAGGGAAGAACACGGGAGCCCGGAACGGGTCTCTCCCTCTCACCATGTGGCTGATGGGCCAAAGGCCCAGGTCGGACAAAAGGGCGTGCTTCTTCACCTGGCGTGACGCTCGGCTTGCGGAACTCACCGCGACCGGGTTGTACCGGCTGAGATGGCTCTGTTTCTTATCAGGGAGTGAGATACATTCAGGGTCTGTCGATAGCTGGGACGGCCGCCCAGCTCCATCCTGTTCGGAGGCTGAACGAAGGCTCTCTGGCTTCTGCACCCCAGCCGGCGGGCCTTCCGGGGGCAGCTGGCCAGTCACTGGGGTGGGAGGTTAAAGGAGGAGCCGCTCCTACAGGCTTGCAGACAGCGGGACCCCCCCACCCTGCTTTCCGATGCCTGGGGCCAACGGGACCTCCTTCCGGCCCCTTGCAACAGAAGGGGACGTGGCCCATCGTGCTCCGCAAACTGACCCGGGGTGGATCACTCGGAACGGTCATGGGCTCACTCGGAACGGTCTCCCCCCAGGAGCTGCAGATGAAGAGGACGGCCATCGAGGCCTTCAACGAGACCATCAAGATCTTCGAGGAGCAGTGTCAGATCCAGGAGAAGTGCAGCCGGGAGTATATCGAGCGGTTCCGGAGGGAGGGGAACGACAAGGAGCTGCAGCGGTGAGGGGGGGGCGAGGGGGCCGGGAAGCAGGGGAGGGGGCGAGGAGGGCAGCGTAAAGCCTTGGGGACCACCGGGCGCCATCCTGTGACGCCCTCCCCCCCCAACGCGTCTTCTTGACCCAGGATCCTGATGAACTCGGAGAAGCTGAAGTCCCGCGTCTCCGAGATCCACGACAGCAAGAGGAAGCTGCAGCAGGACCTCAAGCAGCAGGCCTCCGAGAACCGCGAGATCGACAAGCGCATGAACAGTCTCAAGCCCGATCTGCTGCAGCTGCGCAAACTGCGGGACCAGTATCTGGTGTAAGTGTGTGTGGGTGGTGGGTGCCCTTTGTGCCAGCCAGTCCTGCAAAGCAGGCCTCGCTTGTTTGGCGGTGGAGGAATCCTGCCCTCCGGTGGCCATGCCTGGAACTCCTCTTGCTGCCACACCCACAGGGGCCTGGAGCTTTGCAGTGGGTGTGTTTGTCGACTTCATTTACACTCCCCTTTCTCCCCCCCCCTTCCCCGGAGGATCCAAAAGAGGCTTACGTCATTCCATTCTGTCAATTGCATCAGTTTACATGCTGCAAACATTGCGTAGAAATGTTTTTTGTCTCAATCCTTTTAAAAATCGCTCTTGGATCTGCTACTTTTTAAAAAAAGATGGGGTTACCCTTTTAATATTGTGTTTCTCTCATCAAATTTGGATATGCTTTTCATAAAAATGCTCCGTAAAAAGGCTGTGGAATGGGTGGCTGCGGATCGGTCTGATCTGACATGACCTCCAAAAACAAACAAGTTCAAATTCCATCAGTATGACACTTGATCCAGGGTTGAAAGGGACCTTGGCATAAAATGCAGCTGTGCTCTGTGGCTTGTGAGTTTTGTCATCTCGCTTTACTGAGTTGATCTTCTCCTTTTCCTTCACCCAGACCTAGAGTTAGTCCCTCAAATCTGGGGCAGAGGAGAGGCAGGTGGTGGCTCTGAGGGCATATCTGGGCAGCCTCACCCCTTTGGATTTTTCCGACTTTTGTTTTTGCTTTCACTTGCCCTCCTAGGTGGCTGACTCAGAAGGGGACCCGCCAGAAGAAGATCAACGAGTGGCTGGGCATCAGGAATGAGAGTGAGGAGTGAGTGCCCCAGCATTTATCCCCCCCCCCCATTTGGCAGGAGGCCGTAGCTCCGGGGTGGAGCGCCTGCCTGGCATGCAGAAGGTCTGTGCCATTTGCCACTGTTGAACAAGACCAGGCTCGATGGACCAGCAGTCTCAGGCGCCTACATAAGAACCTAAGAGAAGCCAAGGTTGGATCAGGCCAATGGCCCATCCAGTCCAACACTCTGTCACACAGTGGCCAAAAATACCAGGTGCCATCAGGAGGTCCAGCAGTGGGGCCAGGAGGACACTAGAAGCCCTCCCACTGTTGACCTACCCCCACCCAAGCACCAAGATGACAGAGCATCACTTGCCCCAGACTGAGAGTTCCTATCTATACCTTGTGGCTAATAGCCACTGATGGACCTCTGCTCTATATGCATATCTAATTCCCTCTTGAAGCTGTCCATGCTTGTAGCCACCACCACCACCTCCTGTGGCAGTGAATTCCATGTGTTCATCACTCCTTGGGTGAAGA
>NW_015174859.1:406935-450577 GCF_001447785.1 Gekko japonicus
GCGGGGCCAGGAGGACACTAGAAGCCCTCCCACTGTTGACCCCCCCCCCAAGCACCAAGAATACAGAGCATCACTTGCCCCAGACTGAGAGTTCCTATCTATACCTTGTGGCTAATAGCCACTGATGGACCTCTGCTCTATATGCATATCTAATTCCCTCTTGAAGCTGTCCATGCTTGTAGCCACCACCACCACCTCCTGTGGCAGTGAATTCCATGTGTTCATCACTCCTTGGGTGAAGAAGTACGTCCTTTTATCCGTTCTAACCTGACTGCTCAGCAATTTCATGGAGTGCCCACGAGTTCTTATATTGTGACAAAGGGAGAAAAGTACCTCTTTCTCTACCTGCTCTATCCCATGCATAATCTTATAAACCTCGATCCTGTCACCCCTCAGCTGTTGTTTCTCCAAGCTAAAGAGCCCCAAGCGCTTTAGCCTTTCTTCATAGGGAAAGTGTTCCAACCCTTTGATCATTCGAGTTGCCCTTTTCTGCACTTTTCCCAATGCTACAATATCCTTTCTGAGGGGCGGTGACCAGAACTGTACACAGTACTCCAAACGAGGTCGCACCATCGATTTATACAGGGGCATTATGATACTGGCTGATTTGTTTTCCATTCCCTTCAAGTCCTTGACAGGTGGTAGGCCCTGGCCCACAGGGGCAGAAGGGTCCTGGCACTGAGACGCAGAGGCTGGGGGAAGCTCTTTCTGCCAGACCTCCAGGAGAAGGGTGTGCGGATTGTGTTTTTGGAGGGGTTTTTGCAGATGTGAGTCTCTCCCCCCCCCATGTGCAAATCCAGCACCCTCAGCCTCTGAGAATCCCTATGCCTTGATGGGTTCAGGAGATGGCATTGAAGCAAGTCTGGCCATGCCCGTCTCTTTGTGCCCAGGCCCTAGGGGTGCAGCAGGAGCCATATATATGTGCCTTGTCCCCACAGTGGGGGAAGAGGCTAGCGTGGGCCTGTCCTTGGGGGCTTTTGTGGGACTGCTGCAGCCCTCTCCCACTGTCTCCCTTCACGTGCCGCTCGCCATCTCTCCCCCCCTCCCCTCCGTCCTGGTCTGCAGCCAGTACTTTACGATGGAGGACGAGGAGGAGCTGCCCCATCACGAGGAGCGGACGTGGTACGTGGGCAAGATCAACCGCACCCAGGCCGAAGAGATGCTGGCCGGCAAGCGGAACGGGACCTTCCTCATCCGGGAGAGCAGCCAGCGCGGCTGTTACGCCTGCTCGGTCGTGTGAGTGGCCTCCGCCGTCCCTTCTCCACACACACACCCGCCTTCGCTGCCCCCCCGGAGGCGGCTCCTCCCTCTGGGTCTGTGACCTCGGGCTGTTTTGCTTCTCGGTGGGTGAGCCAGAGGACCGGCAAGGGAGTGTGGCCATCAGAGTGCTGAGCCGGTGAGGCTCTGGCGGGAATCTCTGCTCGGCTCCCCGGTTTTGCCTCAGCTGCCTCACAGGGTTGTTATTGGGGGGTAGGAATGGGATCTCCCCCCCACACACACCTCACCCTGCCCCCCATCTCTCTCTGAAGGCGATCTGTGCCTTCTCTTCCCTCGATCCTCCTCCCCGGCCCCCCAGCGGGCGACCCTCTGTGACCTTTCTTCGTCCCTCCCTCCTCTTCCTCACAGGGTGGATGGCGACACCAAGCACTGCGTGATCTACAAGACAGTGACCGGCTACGGCTTCGCCGAACCCTACAACCTCTACGCCTCCCTCAAGGAGCTGGTCTTGCACTACAAGCACACCTCGCTGGTGCAGCACAACGACTCCCTCAACGTCACGCTGGCTCACCCCATCCTCTCTCCACCCCTCCCCAGATAAAGGGACACGCGTGGCTTCCCCCACCGCCTTTCGATCCCCTCCGCCCCACCCCTGTCTCTCATGCCGCCAGGCCTTCCCGCTGAAAAGGACTCCTTTGCAACGCCTTAACCTTGGATGGGGGAGGGGGGGGTCAAAGGCACTGGGAGCAAAGCCCCTTCCAGCTGCCCCCCCCAAAAGGTTTCCACTTTGAGACCCCCATCTCCCCACTGCCGCCGGCCCCCCACATGCATGTTTGTGTCGGTGTGGAGAAAGGTTGGTGAGCCCTCTCCTCCCCAGGTTCTTCTTCCCTGTTCACGCCCCTCGGCGTTTTGGCGCTACGGGCCCTCCCCCCACACACACCTGCCCAGAAAGCAGAGAAGTTCCGCCGAGGGGGGGGGTCCCCAGATCTCAGTTGGCTGCTGTGCCCCCCAAGTTTGCCTCCAAGCCCTGGCCCCTCAGTTGTTGGTGCTCATCTGACCCTGAGGCCAGAAAAGCTGTGAACTGTTTTTGGTCCAAGCTTGCCCCTCCAGTCTCACGTGCAGGCTGGCGGCTCTGCAGCCTCCCTGGTGCCGCCACCGCCTCCTCCTCCGCAGCCCTTTTGGGAGCTCTTAAAACTGCACCACCGAGGGAGAAGGGAGCAGTGTTGCAACTGGGCCTCCGGAGGGCGTCGGAGGAGGCCCCAACCCGCAATGGGATCGGGCAGGAGGGACACTCCCCTGCTCCTGCATCTTTCCGGCAAACTCCGTGTCTGGTGGGCAGGGCCGGCTCACCCACTAGGCAAACTAGGCATTCGCCTAGAGCGCCAGGCCCTGGATGGGGCGCCAAGCTGTGCCTCCCCCCTCCTCCCCCCCTTTGGTGGCAGCGGGGGGGGAGGAGGCAGTGGTGGCAGCAGCAAAAGGGTGGCTGGCTCCAGAGGTCTCCAGGTCTCCAGGCCCCACCGGGAGGTTGGCATCTGCGCCATAAGGCAGCCTTGCCTAGGGCGCAGAAACACCTCAAGCTGGCCCTGCTGGTGGGGGGTGGGTGGGATGAGCCCCCGTGGCACTAGCAGGGTCCGCATGGACCCGGGTGGTAGTGTCGGTCTTCCAGGGCAAGTGGCCCACCTGGGACTTCGTTGGCAATGGAGAAGGCGGTCAGCTCGTGCCCGCTGCTCTCCTCCCTGCCCCTCCCCCGGTATGTGGCTGTCCTTGCCTGGATTCCCTCAGGCTGGGGCTGGGTCTTTTGGACGGCCGGCAGGAACCTGAATGCTCTTTTTCCCAGCAGGGGGGGTGCCCACCAGAACCACTGGGCCTGCCTCGCGTAGCTAGCTGCCATTTGGACTCTGGATCCTGCTCTCCTGCCGCTGCTGCTGCCGGGAGGACCCCCTTCCCGGCCACCGGCACACACTGCATGTTCCTGCCACAAGCCATAGCGTTCGGACTGCCCCGCCCAAGAGGAAGGGTGGGCAAAAGGACTTCCCTCTCAAGGGCTGCCTCACCCTCCGGAGACGTTGGCCATGCTCCGCTGCCAGCTCCCAAGTACCGGGAGCTGGTCTGAAGCCATTTGAATCCCTAAAGAGGCTCCCCTGGCCCTCCACCCCAGTTTTTCCTTTCCGTGCGCGTGCCTGTACACTAAGCATGGTGATCCTGAGGCACAGGGTGCGTGCCGGTCTTCCTGTTGCAGCAGCAGCAAGAGAGAGAGTGCTCTTTCCCCTGCCCCCCTCCCGCCATTTTGTCTTATGGCAGGACTGGGCCGCCCTCCCCGAAGCTGTGGGTGTGGAGGGGCCTTGCGATGGCCGGGGTCTCCTTTCCCTATCTCTCCCTGTTCCCGAGATATGCAATTTCACCGCTCTGGGCCACCTTTTCTGGGGCTCCTTTCTGTTTTACAAGGTGACAGGAGTTTACTAAGTCATTGTACACCCGGTATTCGTGTCAGAATTTGTTACTGTAAGATTAAGGCAAGACATTTTATATGGTACTACAAAGGGGGGGGGGAATAATAAACTGTTAATGCCATTGTATGGAGCTTGGTGAGTCTGGAGTGCACGGAGTGGGGGAGGCGCTCCTGTAGGAGGGCTTTGTGGGGGCCACAGAGAGGAAGGCAGAGACCCCACAGAGGGCTTGCAGAGCAGGCCTTCTTTTAAGGAACTCTCTCTGGGAGGAGGAAGCCGGGGGCGGACTGGTTTTTCAGAGGAAAGGAGAAGTGAAAAACGACCGTACTGAGGGGGAGAGCGGGTGACCTGAGGTGCTCTTGGCAGGGGCCTGTTTTTGCCAGGCTTGCTTGAATTATCGGGGTTGGGGAGGCTTTCTGTGGCCCCGGAATGTCTCTGGCCCGGTAAGGGTGGCTGGTGGGCGATGCTCCCTCTAAGCCGTAGAGTCTTGTGAGCAAGAATTCTGCTTTGTGAGCTACTAGCATTAAAGTCGCGAGCAAGCGATTTGGCTACTGCATGAATTAGCTTGCTCTGGAGCCATCCTTCCTGAGCCGAGACAAAAACGTGAAACGGAGGCGAAGGAACTGTGAGCTAGCTCACACTGACTCAGCTTAGAGGGGACACTGCTGGTGGGAGATCTTGCCTCATTGGAACAGCATGGTGGTTTGGTCTCTTTAACAGCTCCGGGATTACAGGACTGAGGAGGGGGGCCAGAGTTCCTGCTGGGCTTGAATCACACCAACATGACCTACCTTTTAGGATTGCAAAGCAGCTGAATTGCTGCCTGGGGGGTGACCTGTTTGGATGGCGGGGGGGAGGGGGGTTGCTGTGGAAGACAAATGGAACTCTTTCCAAACAAGCAACCCCCCACCCTGTCGGATCAAGGAGGCAGAGCTTCCCTCTGGAGTCAAGGGGCGACCGAGGTATGGCTTTTGCTGCTGGGCCTCTTGTTGACAACAGTGGCTGGGTCCACACACGAGCCTCCAATGAGCGCTGCTGCTTTCCTCTTGAAGGCTCCTTGTGCACGGCGGCTGGCAGGATCCCCGTCTCCAGAATGTGTCTCCGTTTTGGAGGGGGATGGAGCTTCAGCCGAGTGGCATCTGGAGCAAGAAGGGGTTGTGGGCCTTGCCCTGGGGTACTGCCTTCATGGGATCGGCTTCGGAGGGGTGCTGGCCATGGTGGTCTTGCCCACGAGATGCTGCCTGCTCCCTTTGTGGCAACCAAAAACAAGGGAAATACACAGTAGACAGTCACCGCCTTTTGCCTCGATCAGTGGGTATGGGAGACACAGTTCCCCGTTAGATTTTCATTGTTTAGAAATAGAACCAAGAGACACTTGTTCCAGAGTGCTTTTGATAAAGTCTTGTTCAGGGCTATTTTTGGGCAGGAACGCACAGGAACGGAGTTCCGGCTGGCTCCCAAGTTGGCCACACCCAGCAGGAAGGCATTAGCATAATAGGCCACACCCAACAGCAGAAACTCATTAGGATTGGCTACATTAGGGGTGTGTGGCCTAACATACAAAGGAGTTCCTGCAACAAAAAAAGGCCCTGGGTTTTGACAACAAACAAGGTAAACAGAATAAGAAGCAAAAGGTGGGTGTGGCTGGATGACCACACTTCTGGTAACATGGGGTGTGTGGCCTAATACGCTAATGAGCGGTGCAGTCAGGGTGTGTGGCCTAATATGCTAATGAGTTTCTGCTGCTGGGTGTGGTCTATTATGCTAATAAGTTCCTGCTGGACTTTTTCTACAAAAAGAGCCCTGGACTCTTGTTTGCGAAATGCGGTCACACCAGCCGGCGACACATGGAAGTAGCTGGGAAACCAGCCAAGCAGCTTGGTAACTGGCCAGAAGTTACAGGGATACCGGCTGAGCACCTTGGAATTTGAAGATATCATGTTCTGCTACTTTCTTTGTTGCATGTTTTTGGCATTACTCTGAAGGCTACTGGACTATTCTGATCGCTCTGCATCGATGGATCGTCAGCGTTTGTAGTGGTGCCCCTTCATAGCATTCATACTTATTTTTGGCAATGTCTACAGTATTTCATGGTTATTGCTATAAATGTGTAATTTATGCTTCCTTTGTGGAGCAGGAAGCCCTTCACCCGGGGACCCCTGACCAGTGTTCCCTCTAAGCTGAGTTAGTGTGAGCCAGCTCACAGTTCTTTAGCCTCCGGCTCACACATTTTTGTCTTCGCTCAGGAAGGAGGGCTCCAGAGCAGACTTAATTTATGCAGGAGCCAAATCGCTCGCTCACAACTTTAATGCCAGTAGCTCACAAAGTAGAATTTCTCCTCACATGACTCCACAGCTTAGAGGGAACATTGCCCCTGACCCTTCTGGGCGGGTGTGGGCAGCCCCTTACCCAGGGGCTGCTCTTGAGCTTAATTCGTCGAGATCAACAGTGAACTCTGCCTGGGTTCCACACAGCTGTTCACACTGGCTAAATGTGTTAAGAATATGTAAATAGCCTGTCTTGCAACTGAAACAGTCCCCAAGGCAGCTAAGAACTACCTTCCGCTCCCCCCCCCCAAAGAAAGAACAACACAAGACAGGCAAATGAACTGAGAAGCAGCCAAAATGACCATTTTTCCAGGGGCGCCCTTCCCCCACCTGACTTTCTTAAAGGGCAGAGTTTTGACCCTGTGCCAGGGTGCCCTCAATGAGGAGCAAGATGGCGTCCCAGGGGGCAGTTGCACCATCTTGCCACACAGGATTGCCCGCAAATCACGGTGGGTACAGAGGACAATCTCAATAATGGGAGGGGGTAGGCGTGGGAGGGAACAAGAGACCCCTGGCCCAGGCCAAGGGACTTCTGGTGGGGAGCCAGTTTGGTATAGTGGTTAAGTGTGCAGACTCTAATCTGGGAGAACCGGGTTTGACTCCCCACTCCTCCACTTGCACCTGGCTGGATGACCTTGGGCAAGCCATAGTTCTGTCAGAGCAGTTCTCTCAAGTACAGTTCTCTCAGGGCTCTCTCAGCCCCACCTACCTCACAGGGTGTCTGATGTGGGGAAGGGGAAGGAGTTTGTAAGCTGCTCTGAGACTCCGAGCGAAGGGCAGGATATAAATCCAATCTCTTCTTCCTCCTGGATCCAGCACCTGAAGACTGAGGTGTGACCTGTTGAGGAGGAGGCTCGTGGTGGTGTCTTGGACTTGCTTTTAATGGGTGTGGCACCGCTGCATCCACCTGCCCAAGTGCTGGCTGTGTGGCTCACAGAGGCCAATGCTCTTAGTAGTGGGGAAGGGGGGTTAGCATTTCGTTTGGTGGCAGGTTTTGTTCTGCGTTTGAGGGTGTGTTTTTACTCCGAAGGCTGTCACGGGCAATGAGATTACCTGTTTTGACCAGTTAATTGACTACACTGGATCCTGGCATGATCTTAAAATCCTCAGTAAAATGCTGATAGTTTTAAGGCTGTGGAAGGCAGGCCAGTAGCTACAGTGGGGGCGTTTTGGGGCCTGGTCCCCTGACTTCCTGCTAAGCCCCCCCCCGGCTCTCTGGGCCACCCAAAGGACTCCCAACTTTCTGGGCAACCTGTAGGACTCCCCACCACTGCCCTTCCCCAAGCGTGGCTTGCTTCCCCACGTAGGCAGAGTGCGAACACTGCAAATGTGAATTTTTAATTTTTTTATTTTGTGATGTCAGCGCCCCCTGACTTATTTAAAGGCCCCCTGAATTACAAAATACTGGCTACAGGCCTGGTGGGGGGAGGGGAGGGAAAGGCAGTCCCAAGCACCCAGCAGCTCAACATTTGGGAGGCCTTTCAGTATTGTGGCAGCTCCACATTCCACCGGCATCTTGAGCAGGGTTTCCAGTGAGACCAGCGTGTGGGTCTCTCTCGTCATAAGAGCAGCAGGCGTTGCAACTGGGAAGGCAAAAAAAGCCAGATGGGATTTATCTTTCCTTCCCATGGGATGGAAATGGCTGGCCGCTTCAAAGTCCCGCAGTCTGTGACCAATGTTCCCTCTAAGCTGCAGAGCCTTGTGAGCAAAAATGCTACTTTGTGGGCTACTGGCATTAAAGTTATGAGCAGACGATTTGACTACTGCATAAATTAGTTTGCTCTGGAGCCGTCCTTCCTGAGCTAAGACAAAAATCTGCGAGCCGGAGGCTAAAAACCTGTGAGCTAGCTCACACTAACTCAGCTTAGAGGGAACACCGGTCTGTGGCAGTGTTCCCTCTAAGCTGAGTTCGTGTGAGCTAGCTCACAGTTTTTTAGCCTCCAGCTCACACATTCTTGTCTTAGCTCTGGAAGGATGGCTCCAGAGCAAACTGATGTATGCAGTAGCCAAATCGCTTGCTCACAACGTCAATGCCATTCGCTCAGAAAGCAGAATTTTTGCTCACGGGACTCCACAGCTTAGAGGGAGCATCGGTCTGTGGTACTTTCCTGCTTGGGCGGGATTTTCATTGGCGAAGGGTGGGGATTTTCCCACAGTGGCTGCCCTGCGGCAAGCGTGGTTTCACCCACTTCTGCACCGTGAGAGCAGTTCCTTGTCCCCGCTTGCCATTGCCGGCTTCTGCTTCTTGGCCAAAGATTGCTCCTTGGCTGGGGCAAACACGCTTTCCCGGGTAACGCTCCACCGCGGCGACAGGCAGGGTGTCCCATGTCAGGCAGACCGTCCTTGATACCTCCCTAGTGGGAGGGCAAAGGTTGAGTCACCCGTCGAAGGGGAAAAACAGGTTGCGGCCGCTGCCTTTGAACAGGAAGGGGGCGGGCTCTGGCGGGGCTTCAAGTTCTCCTCGGCAGGCTCCTGCCCCACCAGTCCGTGCCGTGCCGTGCCGTGCCATGGGCCCTTGGCTCCTGCTCGCTGCTGCCTGCGCCCTCTGGGCAACTCCGGGGGAGGCTCACTCGGCATGCAGAGCCCCTCCTCACCTGTGGTGCAGTTCCAAGGAGATTGCACAGGCCTGCCAGGTAAGAGGGGAGGGGGCTGGGTGATTGGCAGCTGGCTTCTGCCGGTCCCCAAATGACCCCAAGCCGCCTCGGAAGGGGGCAGCCGGCGGGGGACACCATTCACACCGGCTGGTCTGAGGGACACGTGCTCAGAGCCTTTTGCAGAGCCCGCTCTGGTGTTCGGAGGTTTGGGGAAGGCAGCTGACCTGACCCCTGGCCAGGAGGCCGCCTGGGTGCTGAGCAGTGCCGGATTTACGCATAAACTAAATAAGCTACAGCTTAGGGCCTCGCAATCTGCTGGGGCCTCGAATAAAAAAAACAATATAAAAATGATTTCAAATATTAAAAAGGCGTATATATTTTAATTTTTTCTGAGACCAGCTGATGTAATTTTAAAAAGGAGGGGGCCTCTGGGTTTTGTATAGCTTAGGGTCTCAGCAAGTCTAAATCCGGCCCTGGTGCTGAGGCTGGAATGCCCGCTGTCTCTGCCGGGGAAGGGTTCCTTCAGAGGAGCCATGTGCTTCTCCAATCACGGCAGCTCTTTGAAAGGGCTTGAAGCGCAGCGGCCGGCCTTTGGTTCTACCTGAAGAAGCCCAGGTTCCCTCTAAGCTGAGTTGGTGCGAGCCAACTCACAGCTTTTTAGCCTCCGGCTCACCCGTTTTTGTCTCAGCTCAGGAAGGACGGCTCCGGGGCAAACTGGTTTATGCAGCAGCCAATTCCCTCGCTCACAGCTTTAAGGCCAGTAGTTCACAAGGTAGAATTTCTGCTCACCGGACTCCACAGCTTAGAGGGAGCATTGCACCACACCCCAAAGACTGTGCAAATAGATGGGACCTGGCTGTGGCACTCACAAGGAAGTGTTTGTGCGCAACCTGCCTGGATGTGTGGAGGCTGCAGGTGTGGGGCCAGAGGGCTGGGCTGCCGTTGCCTCAGAGCCCTTCTCGCCTGCTTCCCTGTGCCCAGCTGCCTTGGCAGACTCTACTCCCTTTCAGTAAGGGAGGCCTGAGTGGGACCCACAGAGCCTGGTGGTGGGGAGACCTGACTTCTTCCCCCTGCCTCTAAAATGTGTAGGGCAAGTTTTATCTGGGCTCTAGGCACCAGCCCAGAAATTGAGGCGCCAGAATAATTTCTCGCCCTCCAGGGTTTTACATTTTAATAATTGTATTTCCTAGCTCCTGCTAACAAGAACCTAACCCTAAACGCTTTGGTTTCTCGTACTCTTATTAAAGTTATGACAAAAGTGTTGTACTATATAGGTAAATATGATGGAGTTCTTGCTTTCAGTGATACCCCTCTTTTCTCCCCCATGACCATCTAGAGCAGCTCGTATCGTCCTCCTCTCCTCCATTCTATCCACTCAACGACCCAGTGAGGTAGGGCTAGGCGGAAAGTGTGTGACTGGCTTGAGAGTCACCCAGCGGCTTCCAGGGCATTAGTTTGTTCTGGAGGCTAAAAAACTGTGAGCTAGCTCACACTAACTCAGCTTAGAGGGACACTGGTTATATTGTATTAATGCAAGGTAAGGTTCCACTCTACAACTACACAAGTCTCAACTGCAAAAATATTTGTCAAAGAGATTTAATATCAGTTTCTATCAACATTAACTGCAGCAACATGTTTTGCAACTGCACCAACAATTACACCAAGTTACAAATTTCAATTCAAGTAAACTCTGAATGCTAACAAATAACGTAACATTTTTGTTATTGTTTTTAAAGGTACACTAAAATTATATAAACGCTCGATCTAAAATGGTTGGGAAAGGGCATCATTAAGTTCTACTTGTATTCTGCTACTTCTCTATTCCAGTTGCCACAAGAACAGATCCTGCTCTTGCAGCAGCAGGTCAAAAATCCACGGCTTGAATATATTTTAATCACAATTTCCCTGACTTCAGACCAATTTCCCTGACTTTCCCTGACCAATTTTCATTTCCCTGACTTTCCAGAAAGTGGCACCCCTGCATTAATTCCCGCACCTAAGCTTTTTATTGTTGAAAAACTTTTGTTTAAATTTATCACAAGATTCCCCAAGAACAGAGCATCTTTCTGTGCAGCTGGGGAAACCCTTCTCAGGTATGCTCTAGGCTGATCCTGCATTGACCAGCGGGTTGGACTAGATGGCCTCTATGGTCTCTTTCAACTCTGTGTGATTCTAGGATTCTAGCACAGGAACGCACAAAGTCTGGTGTTCCCACCAGTGGTGCTTGGCCTGCCCAGTGCCAATTCAACATGGCCAGGGTGAGGGAGGATTTTGTCATCTCTCTGTCGTAAGTACAAGAAATCCTCCTTTAGCCGCCCTGACCCTGAGCATAGCAGATGGTTTCAAGGCACTGAGGAGTAATTTAAGGCAGTTATTTAAAGATATCCACTGTAAGCAGGTAGAAGTTTTCTGCCACTAACAACTCCTACTGGTCCCTGAAACACGAAAGTGGGGTACAGACACACACACACACACGTTTGCTGACTCAGCCTGCAGGAAGAGAGTGAGGACAAAGCCCCAAGTGGTGTGCAGCACATGCAGAGTCCCACTGGGGAAGTACCACTGGAAAACCCCTTCCCCTCCTCATGCCCAAAGTGGCAGCTCCACAGAGGCCCAGACAGAAAGTTGCACTTTCACTTCCCACTTGAAAGCCGGAGGATGGTGGTGGGGGCGTTATCCTTCTAGTTTCACTTCTTTTCACCCCTGCAGCTTGACTTTCTGCCAGGGACACACATCATCACCAATGCTCCTTCTAAGCTGTGGAGTCTTGTGAGCAGAAATTCTACTATTAAGTCGCTTGCTTAACAAGTAGTCAGAGAGTAATTCAGCAAAAGATAAGCTTTATTCAGCAACTCAAACACAACTCCAACACAGATCAACCTCTGATAGCCAGAACAGCTTTTACATTGCAGCTGTCCTGCTTTTAAACTCTCCTGGCTAATGTAGCCACGCCTACTGTACAATTACCAACCAATAAGGTTGTATGCATAAGGAGCAATCACGGACGTTCCCGCTCAGGGAGCTTGCTGATAAGTGATTGGTTAGGTGCTTCCTGGGCTAGCAATGTGATTGGATGTATTTGGATCCTAGCCCAGGACGAAGCTTAACATAGCATTTCAATTAGATGTTTTCATAACACATTATGCATTCAGTGGCAGCTTATTGAATACATTACATCTACTTTGTGAGCTACTGGCATTAAAGTTGTGAGCGAGCGATTTGACTACTGCATAAATTAGTTTGCTCTGGAGCCATCCTTCCTGAGCTAGGGTAAAAATGTGTGAGCTGGAAGCTAAAAGACTGTGAGCTAGCTCACACTAACTCAGCTTAGAGGGAGCACTGGTCATCACTTAAACACCATGGCAAGGCTGGCCTTGTTTCTTCACACATGACAGACTACACAGGGGGTTGAGGCTGGATCCCTGCCTGGTGTCAGACATTACCCACTCATGTGGGGGTTCTCCTTGGCTCCTGCATGTGTGGTGACCACTTAGGGTCAGGACCCTGCTCCGTATGGCCTTCTCCCTGCACAATTTCCCCAGCTTGAAACATCTAGAGGGGCTCTACTGAGCCTGTTGGGGTCACCTACATGTACCCTGGGGAACACACAGGTTTCCCTCAAACAGTGCCATCCCTGCGCCTCAGGACTGCTTGACATGGGGGAAGGCTCTAAATTATTATTACTATGATTACTGGGGTCTGGAGACCAAGTCCTATGAGAAAAGGTTGAAGGAGCTGGGTATGTTTAGCCTAGAGAGGAGATGACTAAGAGATGATATGATCACCATCTTCATAGATGTCATCTAGCGGGTGGTGTGGAGTTGTTTTCTGTTGCCCC
The DNA here is from genome assembly GCF_001447785.1 of Gekko japonicus. Classification (NCBI taxonomy): domain Eukaryota; kingdom Metazoa; phylum Chordata; class Lepidosauria; order Squamata; family Gekkonidae; genus Gekko; species Gekko japonicus. The sequence continues at coordinate 419,360 of NW_015174859.1, forward strand.
AGAAGGTCAGACCAGAATCAATGGGTTGAAATTAAATCAGAAGAGTTTTCGGCTAAACATTACGAAGAACTTCCCGATAGAGCGATTCCTCAGTGGAGCAGGCTTCCTCGGGAGGTGGTGGGCTTTCCTTCTTTGGAGGTTTTCAAACAGAGGCTAGATGGCCATTTGTCAGCTATGCTGATTCTGTGAACTGAGGCAGATCATGAGAGGGAGGGGAGGACGGGTTGCCTCAGTGCTTAGTTCTTGTGGCCCTTTCTTACACCCCCACGGAAATGCTGGTTGCCACTTTGAAGTCAGGAAGCAATCCTGGAGGTTTTGGGGTTTTTTGTCATCTTCTGGGGCGTGGAACAGCGATCACTGCGGGTGTGGAGGGGGAGGTATTTGTGAATTTCCTGCCTTGTGCAGGGGGTTGGACTAGATGACCCTGGAACTCCTTTCCAACTCTCTGATTCTACGATTCTACTACCATTAAATTTATATAGCCTGCCTTTCCTTTTGGTTCAAGGCAGCTTACAATAATAGTTAAAGCATCCCCAGCTAAAAGCAAAGATGAAATAACAAGCCCCGAATCCCTCCCTGCATGCACAGGAATGGTGGCGAACCCACGACTCACCTGTGATGGTGACACATGAGACACAGGGTGGGTATCCAGCCCCAGCCTGTGCACCTCATCATGTGTAAAGAAGCCACGCTGGTGGATATCTCCATTTCCTGTCTTTCCTGTGTCATGTCTTCCCCTTCTTGGCTCCACGCCGGCACCCTTACTACCAAGAGACTGTCCACTAATAGCCTTTGTAGGGGCCGGGGGAGGGACAAGCAATTTTCTTTCTTTCATCACTTGTGAGGATCATGTAGAGGGAGGGTGTATTACAGGAAAGGAATACTGAACCCTGATCTCCAGGAATGGCTCAGTTGGGAGAGATCTTTTCTTGGCTGAGAACCCGAAAGGCAACAGCCGTGCAGGGAGCAGGGAGCTGAGCAAAGGCAGCTTCAGAAGTTTATTTGTGTTCAAATGGTGAAGGAGACGGAAAAGGAAGGAAATAGTTAGGCCCAAACTATGTATGACATTGGAATTCCAGGAATGGATCCCTAAAAATAGCAGCCACAGCGGCCCGGTTTGGATCAAGATGACAGTTCTGGGGAAGATAGGGGTGAGGGAGAGATTTCCAATCGGAAACAGAACAGGGAGGAACAGTTTGCCCTGTCTGTATTTTATCCTCACAACAATGCCATTGGGGACTTCCGGTTTATGGTGGCGCGCTAGCAGACTCACCTCCCGGACCTCCCGGGGGTGAAGCTGCACTCGCAACCCCCCCAGGGGCCCGGCGAAGGGACCCTGGCCATGGAGCTTATAAGAGGTCACCTCTTCGAAGGCGGAATGCCGGAGAATTGAGGCGCCTCTTCGTTCCAATGGTTCTTTGGGCTGTGAGACCATATAGACTTAGTAACGCTGACCAGGACAAGTGCAAGGGATCACGCAGCAGAAACTAAATGAAAGCGAGGTCGAATGACCAATTATGAACGTGAGTCAATTCCGAAGCGTTTAAAGGAAAAACGATAGTTCCCCACCCCACCCCATCGAACGGGAAAAAACAAGCGGGGGAGGGACGCCTCCTATGCGCACAAACTTTTGAGCGATTGAGGGGGGGGAGCGGAAGAAAACGCGAAGGAAACTGCCTAGAAGTACTTACCAAAGTGAATTTAAGCAGTCAAGCGCACATTCATAGACTTTTTAAAAAAAATCACGAAAGTAAACTAACGACAAAGATGGAGGGGAAGAAGGACAAAGAAAGACTTTTGAAAGCGAAAGGGTCTGAGAGCCCAAAACCGGAAGTTACCAGTGAGGTGGCAAAGTCTGTAGCGGACTACATGCGTCCTCTGCTGGAACAGCTGAATAACTTCAAGGAACAGATGTCTGTAGTTACTCAAAGCATTACTACACAACAAACTCAGATAAGCGACTTGATACAAATAATGAAGCAAGATGCTGAGAAGGTAAAGGAAGTGGCTGCAACCACACAGAAAGTGAAGAAGAAAGTGCAAAAGCTGGAAAGGAAACAACTGCTGCAAGTTCAAATGGAAAAGGCCAATATGATCCTTCGTTTCCAGCGCGTGCCAGAGAACAGAGGGGAGAATCTTAAAGAAGTGATGAGTGAACTACTAGCCCCAGTGACAGAAATGAAGGTACAATCGTTGCTTAATGATATGGACATGGTCTATAGATCATATTCAGGATATATAAAGAAAAATAATCTGCCTGGGGAAATTGTGGTAAGATTCTCGAAGAGGCATGTCAGGGATGCAATCCTGAAAGCGGTTGCTGGAACACCCCTGAAAGCAGGGGAAAACACCATCAGAACGCTAAAGGATATTCCATTTGAAGTAAGACAATGGAGAAAGAAGTACAAAGAACTTGTGATTTTTCTTCAGATAAACTCAATTGGATATAAATGGCTATTTCCAGAAGACGTAACTTTTAAGATCAAAGATAAAAAAGAAAAGATTGACTCTGTTCTGAAAGCTCAAGAATTCCTAAGGGTTCAGCTGGGAAGGCCAGAGGACAAGAAAAAAGAAGAGGACAGCAAGTCCAGCGGCGAGCTAGACACTGGTTCTTCCGGAGAGGACTCTCTGTCTGAGCAAGGGGCGGCAGCTCCAAAAAGTCCTTACAAGCTGCGGAAGAGAAGGGGAAAGGAGAAGTAAAGGCTGAAGGACTCTGAATTGTGCCTTTGAGACTTTTGTTATGGGATGATTGGGGGTACTGTTGCTAGACGGTTACATCTAAGCTTTAAAGAAAAAGTGTTATAAATGTTTGACTCAGTTTATAAAGGGATCAATGACGAGAAGACTCAATGTATCTAAGCTAGTTGGAGGATCTCCTCTCTTGGGGTTTTAGTTAGTAGTGGCTTCTTTACTTTATCCCGTATATGTAGTTTCCCCTCGCTTTTTTTCTGTTGTAGTTTTTTGTAGTGATAAAAAATAATAAAAAATCCCCTCCGGGGGCTCAAAAAACAACAACAAAAAACAATGCCATTGGGAAGCAGGCTGAGGAAGAGTGAGTGATGCGTGGGCGCCCAGCAAGCTTCATAGTCAGGTGGGCATTGTTATGTACTAGACTATGAACTACATACTAAACTTCAGTCCTTGCTTCGTAGAAGCCCAGTATACTGATCTGACAGTTCTCATTGGCTGCTCCTGACAGCAGGCCAATCAAAGCATAGCAGTGTACTTGGAGGGAAAGCATTCTATTAGTCTTTATCGTGTAAATATGATTGGTTCTTACCATTCTACTGGGCGTGGCTTCCCCAGCCCGGGATGTTTAAAGGGAGCTCTGGCTCCTATGGTTTTTGTGTTGGATCGTTCTTGTTAATAAAGTTGAAATCACTTGGTTAGAGCTGCCTGAGTCTGATTCACTTCAGGCATGGCATACACTGCTGTTTGTTCAGAAAGCTCTGACAGGTTTGCACTTGTATCCCATGTATGATGCAGGCGTAACTTTGGTTCTTGTGCATTTGGTTTCTGTAAATGGAGCATGTTGAGAGCACATCAGTTGCTTTACAGAGAAAACAAATTCTGGATTTGCATTTTGCATGTTCTCTCTCTGCTTCCAGCTCTCCCTCTTCTGGTGTGCATTGCCTCTTGGCTCAAGAGCACCTGTGTTTTAAACTCACCTTTCCATCAGATAAAAAAGCCACTTTCTAACCCACTGGAAGCCTCTAGCCCTAAGCCTCACTCTGTGCCCCTTTTCCCTGTGGGGTCGACATGCAGAAAGCGTGCAGTGCAAGGAGGAGGGGGGGGTGATGGGGCTGTTGCACATGTTCTGCCTGCCTTTCAGTGGTGATTTTAAATGTTGGTGTTATGTTTTAAAACGTTTTTATTAATCTTGTAAGCCTCCTTCAGCTCCATCAGAAGAAAGGCAGTTAATTAACATGTCAAATAAATCGAGTTGATGGGCAGGTGATTCCCTCAAGATCTGTTGTGCCATTGCAGTCCACAGGGGGATCCGATTCAGCTGATGGGCAGTAGGTTCAGGGCAGACAAAAGGAAACACTAAAATGTGGAATTTGCTGGCAGGAGATGTAAGGGTGGCCAGAGGCTTCGATGGCTTTAAAAATGGCTTGGACAGATTCATGGCTGCTCACCAAGGGGCCTAAAGGGAGCCTCCAGGTTCAAAGTTGTTCATTAAGCCTCTGAATCCCAGAGCCAGGAGGCACCATCAGGGGAAGGCCTCAGACTCTCTGCCCTGTTGTTGGCCCTCCAGAGGAACTTGTTGGCCACTGTGTGAGATGGGATGATAGACCGGACGGACCTCTGGTCTAATCCAGCAGGGCTCTTCTTATGATCTACCAAAAAAGGTTGAGAGCACCAAAAAACCCAGAAAACCTAGTATGATGTGATATATACATGAAAAAATTCAATTATGTGCACAAAACATAGTGCCCGTAATTTAATAAATAAACAAAACCAAAACAGGAAATAATTGGGCACCTACAATAAAATAACACACACTGCCAAGTACAATAAAACAATGCCAAATGCATGAAGCCTTCAACGGTGGCCTATGGCCATAATTAGCGCTATAATTCCCATCAAACTCATACTGCAAAAGACATAACAAATCACGACCCAGCAAGATAAGCAAATTAATTTCTTGGAGTGAATTAAATACTCCTTGTATAAAATCAGTCTTCAAATATTTCCACATCTGGGTATCTGTAGTCCAAATAACTACATCAAGCTACGTGTATGTGTCTTGCCATGCTAATTTCAAACACGTACATTGGTCTTGTTATTTGGACCAGAGCCACCCAGATGTGGTGCTCTCAACCTTTTTTCGCTTCAAGGTGCTGGTTCTTACCTTTAAAGCCCTATATGACCAGGGTCCGACATACCTGAGGGACCGCCTTTCTCCATATCTACCCCAGAGAGCACTACGGTCGGGGTCACAAAACAGACTGACCCTCTCGGGCCCCAAAGATGCCAGGCTTGCTATTACCAGGGCCTTCTCAGTGGTGGCTCTGTACTGGTGGAATTAGCTCCTGGAAGAGATCAGGGCCCTGTGGGATCTTCTACAGTTCCGCAGGGCCTGTAAGACGGAGCTCTTCCACCAGGCCTTTAATTAGGAGCCGCCACCGTGCTAACAGCTTTAATTTTTGTCCTGGCCCTTGGTTCTCGACACCTAGCCTGCGCCGCCCGTTTTTCAGGAAGATCTTGAGCAGAATGATGGTGAGATCTGTGTACACTCTTATATGCCATCTTATAACAACTGTTTATTTTGAGGCACTTTATAAATCATGACTGTTTATAGCTGAACTGTTTGAGATTATTTTATGTGATTTTAATTGTATCGTATTTATTAGTGTAAGCCGCCCTGAGCCTGCTGTAAAGCGGGGAGGGCGGGGTATAAATCAGATAAATAAAAATAAATAAATAAATAGATTCTTGTTGCTTTTTTGATGGTTGGGTATCACACACCCCCTCCCTTTTTTGTGGTGGTGTCTCTTCTGGTAGCCTTCTATTCCTGGACCTGGCACGCATCTGCAGTCTGGTGTGGGGAGGGCTGGCTGGCTGCAGCGGGGTGCAGAGGGGTGGAATCGGGGCAGGTAGGAGTGCTTGAGCCCATTGTGGTGCTGCCACTGCAGCTAGGGTTGCCAAATACCTTTTGTTCTGCGGCAGGGGGGCTCCTCAGATGGCTGTGGCCCCGCCCCCAGTGTGCCCGGCGGCAGCACGTCACATCCAGCTGACGTGCATGCCGGGCTGGGGTTTCCTCCGGGGCCCGATTCCACGGCGGCGGAAATCGGGCCTCCAAAGCGGGGGGAAATCTGCCCCCCCCGGGGGAATTGGCAGCCCTAACTGCAGCAGAAAGGGGAGCAAACCATGCAGGGCCTGGGGGCAGCTGCCCTGGTTGCCCCACACAACTAAGGTTGCCAGTGGAGCCAGTGAAACAGAACAGAAACCGAGACAAAGGTGGTGGCGGCAGCAGTAGCTGCTGCCAGGAAAAGCAGCATAGCCTCTCCCTGCATTCTGCCTTTCCCAGAGAGAAGGCCCCACCAACAGTCTGCGTTATCTGGTATCTGCATGGCCTCCACCCCAGCGAGGAGCTGCTGTGGACAGTTTTGCCAGGTTTTTCTTAGGCCAAAGGCTCAGCTAGGGTTGCCAAATACCTTTTGTTCTGCGGCAGGGGGGCTCCTCAGATGGCTGTGGCCCCGCCCCCAGTGTGCCCGGCGGCAGCACGTCACATCCAGCTGACGTGCATGCCGGGCTGGGGTTTCCTCCGGGGCCCGATTCCACGGCGGCGGAAATCGGGCCTCCAAAGCGGGGGGAAATCTGCCCCCCCCGGGGGAATTGGCAGCCCTAACTGCAGCAGAAAGGGGAGCAAACCATGCAGGGCCTGGGGGCAGCTGCCCTGGTTGCCCCACACAACTAAGGTTGCCAGTGGAGCTGGTGAAACAGAACAGAAACAGAGACAAAGGTGGTGGCAGCAGCAGCAGCTGCCGGGAAAAGCAGCATGGCCTCTCCCTGCACTCTGCCTCTCCTGGAGAGAAGGCCCCACCGACAGTCTGCGTTATCTGGTATCTGCATGGCCTCCACCCCAGTGAGGAGCTGCTGTGGACAGTTTTGCCAGGTTTTTCTTAGGCCAAAGTCTTCTCATTTCAGCCAACAGCTGGGCTGTGGGCCCAGGCACAACTTGTTGGCATGGCAATGGGCACAACCCTGGTCTGATGTGTGTGAGGGGGGAGCCATCCTCTGGTTTGAGGTTTCAGTCCCAAACTGGTGCACCAAGTTCTACAGCCTCAAAACACTGTCAAGTACGGTTGCCAGCCTCCAGGTGGGGCCTGGAGATCTCCCGCTTTTACAACTGATCTCCAGCTGACAGAGGTCAGCTCCCCTGGAGGAAATGGCTGCTTTGGAGGGTGGACTCTGTGGCATTGTACCCTGCTGAGGCCCCTCCCCTCCCCAAACCCCGCCCTCTCCCGGATCCACCCCCAAAGTCTCCAGGTATTTCCCAACCCAGACCTGGCAACCCTACGTGCCAAGATTGGTCTCTGGGACCTTGTTCCAACCCCCATGGTGCTGTGCTCCTCTGACCAATGCCTACTGGCCCTTCTCTCTCCGGCTGCCCAGTGAGACGTCCAGTACTTTTTCAGAGGCAGCAACAGCCTTCCTGAAGTTGTTGTGAAGGCTTCTATGTTGCTGAGATTTTTGCGAGTTGTGCGAGGTGAAGTCACTCGGGAGCGCTTTTGGTGCTGTTGATTTGATGCTAATAGATCTGTTAGTTCTTAACAGATATTTAATTATATATCGTGTTTATGATCATGGTAACCCACCTAGAATTTGGTTCTGGAGGAAGGCGGGTTAGAAATGCTTTTAAATGAATAAACCTGGCTCGCAGTGCTTTTCAAGGATCCCAGCTGCCGTTCATGTGAACCATTGATTCCATACGCGATGCTCGTCCTGACCCCCTGGGCTTAGAAGTGGGCATCGGCATCAATGAATGGTTTTAGCTTTTTCACACATTGTGGTGGGTGGGGGCTTAAGCCCCCCAAGGGCTTCTGGTCCCTCTTTTCGATTCGCTCAGGGGCTGCTTTGGAGGCCAGACTGTCCAGCCCGGTCACGCCAGCGGCCCCTCTCCTGACACGCGCGGCGGGTCTCTTGCAGGCAGAGCAGCTCTGTGCCAGGAAGGCAGCCCACCGGGCCTCCCCACCGGTCTCCGTGCAGCTGTACTACGAGAGCCTGTGCCCAGCCTGCCGCGGTTTCCTCTCCAATCAGCTCTTCCCCACGTGGGTCATGCTGAATGAAATCCTGAATGTCACACTGGTGCCATACGGCAACGCACAGGTAAGAAGGCCGGCAGGCCTCTGCTGGGCGGGTGGGACTCCAGCCGTGCCGGTGGCAATCCCGCTGAGCGTTGCCCTTCTTGCAGGAGAGAAAGGCGGAAGGCAAGTGGCACTTCGACTGCCAGCATGGCCAAGAGGAGTGCCAGGGGAACATGATGGAGGTGAGCCAGTCGAGGATGCCTGGGCGGTGGTGTCTGTGGGGTGCGGGCAGGGGGAAGTGTGCTCTAGCGGCTGGCTGGCTGGCTGGCTGGCTGGAGAAGCCCTTGCCTGCCTCTTCCCATGTGGGCCCCCTGATCTTTCCTGAATCCTGACCCTCACCATCCCTTCCTTCCCTGCAACGGGCTTCTGCCTTTCCCAGGCCTGCCTGATCCACCTGCTCGGGGACCTCGATCTTTACTTCCCGGTCATCTTCTGCATGGAGTCAGGCAGCGACGTCGTGGGGAACCTGTTGCCGGTATGCGATCCTTGGTTTCTGCCCCCCACCCCCAGTGCTGATGGTGTGTGTGTGTATGTGTGTTTGGGAAAGGGCTTTGTGTGGTCTGCTGGGGCCAGACACAAGAGAATGGTCTTGTGTCTCCAAAAGATGCCCTCCCCCAAGTCAGACTCCTGGTCCAGCTAGCGCCATGTGGGGTGTTTTGACTCAGCACAGTCTTGGGTAGAGATCCCCACATGAGAAGCCAGAAGTCTGACTTGGGACCTTTGACACGCAGGGCTCGGCTACTGAGCTTCGTCCCCTCCAGGAAGTTTCCTGGCCAGGCATGAGGGACATAGCCCTCGCTCTCAGGGTGGGGTGGGGTGTCTGGCACTGAACATGGGCCAGCTCTCCATCGACATCCCGTTGGAAGGCAGCCGATGGATGTGTCCCCCAAGAATACTGTGGATGTAGGCCAAACGCAACTGGTCGTGGACTTTCATGTCAGTTAGGACAGGCAAAATTGGGGAGGGGGAGACTGAGGCTTCTGTAGGCAGTGCCCCCCCCCACAGGTGCTACGGTGGCAATGGCTTAGGTCAGCCTTGTTGTGCCCTGTCTGGTGCCGGTCTTCCTCCAGGGCTGAAATGGCCAGGCCCCATGTGGGGAAGACCCAGTGGGCTGTACGTTCTTGGAATAAATCAAGGTAGAACAAAACGACATAGCCGAGAGCCGGTTGCTGGGCACAAAAAAGAGGCGAGTGGCTGTGGACTACGCTGGTGAAAAGCGTGCTGTGCGCAAGATTCCACAGGCTGATTCTGTGAGCAGCAATGCTCTTCTCTGGCACCAGGAGCCTTTTCCTGCTGCCACTTTGAGCTTCGTGCCCCAGAGGAAAGAGTCGCCACTGGCAGAACAAGTCCACAGGATCCAACCCATGAAGTTCCGTGGGCTTAAACCCCCCCCCCCATTTCTGTTCATTGTACAAGAAGAGTCCTTCAGCAGTGCAAACTACCTTCTAAGGCAGACCTATTGTTTAAAATCTTTGGCCTGGCGCACTGATGCTACTCAACCCACAAATACCCCCCCTCCAACCCATTCTGATCTTGCAGTGTCTGAAGGTTTATGCTCCTGAGTTGTCTTTGGCCAATGTCACGGCCTGTGTGAACGGAGACCTGGGCAGCCAGCTGATGCACCAGAATGCGCAGCGCACTGATGCCCTGAAACCACCGCACAAGTATGTGCCATGGATAGTCATCAATGGGGTAAGTACCACACAGAGGGCCAGATGTATAATGGGGAGGGGGAGACAGGGTGGCCAACCTCCCAGGAGGGTCTGGAGATCTCCTGGGAATGCAGCTCATCTCCAGACAACACAGAGATCAGTTCCCCTGGAGGAAATGGCAGCTTTGGAAGGTGCACTCTGAACGGCATTGGGGCCCACTGAGGTCCCCCTCCTCCCCAAACCCTGCCCTCCTAGACTTGGCAACCCTGGGGGGAGAGACGCACTCTAAATCTCAGCCCAGAGACCTTTGAGCCAAAGTAAGAAGGCAAGATTACCTCTGGGTGGCATCCTTAAAGGTAAAGGTTCCCTTGCTCAAAAGCCAGTCGAATCCGACTCTAGGGTTGCGGTGCTGATCTCCGTTTCCAAGCCGAAGAGCCAGCGCTGTCCAAAGACGTTTCCGTGGTCATGTGGCCGGCCTGACTAAACACCAAGGTGCACGGAACGCTGTTCCCTTCCCACCGAAGTGGTACCTATTTATCTACTTGCAATTTCTTGCTTTCGAACTGCTAGGTTGGCAGGAGCTGGAACTAGAGACGGGAGCTCACTCCGTCATGCGGCACCCGGGTCTCGAACTGCTGAACTACTGACCTTCCACAGCCTGCAGTTCAGTGTCTTAACCACTTGAGCCACCGCAGCTCCTGTAGCATCCTTATCCTTCCCACTATTTAAGGGAACATCGTTTCCAAGTTTGAGTCCAGTCGGGCACCTTTAAGACCAACAAAGTTGAATTCTTTGAACACAAATTTAATTCTTCGCACATGCATGCACATGAAAGCTTCTACCCAGAATTAAACTTTGTTGGTCTCAAAGGTGCCCGACTGGACTCAAGCCTTGTTCTGTTGCTTTATTTAGACCAACATGGCTGAATCTAGGTACAATGTTTGTTCTTTTTTCTCCTGTCAGCCAGGATTTCAGTGTAAGATAGAGTGACCCCCTGTAGGGTCTGGGGGAAACTTATGCCCAAGAGATTTTGCTTCAGCCCTTATTTCCAGACATCTTTCCCTCCAGCTTTTACACTCCAGGGCCATAGATTTGTCCACTAGTTGCTGTGCAACTTCTTCCTTTGAGAATTCAAAACTTCCCTAAATGGTGGCGGGGGGGGGGGAGCATTTTGACTACCAAATAAGGCATGTTTCCAATAAGGATTGGACTATGGCCTGCGTTCTGCGGTTGCCTCTTTTGAAAAACTCTCCAGAATCCCCTCGGCAATGCAAAAGGGCATATCTCGGGATCCTAAACGGTTCCACGGTCCACCAATGTCAGCATTCCTTGCCTCTGGACGCTGTCTGACCAGCTGACTGTGGTTGTCCTTCTGCTATCCCCCCCCAACTTTAAAACACATTATTCAGCGTGGGGGTGGGGTGGGGGTACACACACACACATTCACTCTCTCTGTTAGCAACATGTGGGTGAAATGCTGCCTTGTTGGTATTCATTTACTTTATTCATACCCCGCCTCTCTCCGCAGTGGGGACCAAAACACACTTCTGGTAACATGGGAATGCAGCCTAATATGCTAATGAGTGGTTCAATCAGGGGTGTGGCCTAATATGCTAATGGGTTTCTGCTGCTGGGTGTGGCCTATTGTGCTAATGAGTTCCTGCTGGACTTTTTCTACAAAAAAAAGCCCTGGCTCCACCCAAAGCTCTCTGCCATGCTGCCCTTTTTCTATAGGCATCCATTGTTTGCCTCTTCTCATCCCCCCCAATGGCATCTTCCCCACAGTTTGGAAAGGTGTGTGTCAGTCCATGCCTTGTGCATTTTGTGGAGGCCTCAGGTCTGTCATGGGGGGCGGTGTCCACGCAGCCCCTCTCACAGTTCCCCTTTTCTTTCCCAGAAGCACACCGAAGTCTTGCAGTCTCTGGCCATGGAGGCCCTGTTCAGGATGGTCTGCAACTTGTACCAGGCAAGTTTATTTTCTGGGGTTGATCCGTGGCTGGGCAGGTAAAAAGTCACTTACCAACAACTTGCCAGTCCCGTTTCCTCTCTGCCCCAGCTTTCTATAGGAGGAATGTTCTGGAGGGGCTTTTCTTTCACGTCAGCTTTAGCTGAGCCATTTTGGGGTTAAAATGTTGGACACAAACTTCTGACACGCACAGAGTGCTTCCTCAGGCGTGAGTGGGACTGGAGCAGGGGAGAAGAACTAGCAGCTGTTGCCAGTGTGAGACCATGGTTTCCCTGAGCTCCGCCTTGAGGGCAAAGGAGCAGGAAGATTTTTTTATTATTATTGTTGTTATCTAGTATAGGGTCTAAATAAACTTTGTTGGTCAGATTTGCCTTAGCTGGGACAGCTTCTCTAGGAAGGAAAGAATAAGGAGAGCATTTTGCAAAGGGAGTGGAAGGCATAGACCAGTGGTGGCGAACCTATGGCACAGGTGCCAGAGGTGGCACACAGAGCCTTCTCTGTGGGCACGCGTGCCATCACCCCAGCCAGGCCCAGACCATCATTAAAGTGTCTAATTCTCTCTGCCAAATAATTTTAAGTAAATGAAAGCATTTGGGATTGCTTTCCTTACATTGTTTGGATCATCTTAAGTTAATGTATGAGTTGTTTTTTTCCTAAAGTAAACCCTCAGTATTCAGGTTAAATTGCCGTGCTGGCACTTCGCAATAAATAAGTGGGTTTTGGGTCGCAGTTTGGGCACGTGGTCTCTAAAAGGTTCACTATCACTGGCATAGACAAAGCAGCCAAGGGGAACAAAAATGTGCAAATCGGTATTCTAATTTATGGAATCATTTGCTTATGGATAAAATTTCAGATAGTATAGCTTACAAAGAATTTTCCCGACTATCTGATTCATTTTATGGATGATGGTATCCTATTTTGGAGAAATTGGAACTTGTCTTAGAAAATATTAGTAGTTCACAACACTCTCATTATTATTCTTTTATTCGCCAAAGTTGGGTATTGTAATTTATTTTAACGACATTATTATAGTTAACACCTTTAGGTACTTTTCAAATTTTGAACTTTAAAGGAGGAGACCATTATGTTGTATAGGAATGGCAAGCTTGAAGGTGGATTCTATGGATATTGTATTTATTAATGTTCTTGGTTAAAAGTTATGTTATATATTGTATGTTATGTTTAATATTTGGAAAATTAATAAAATGTTTATTTTAAAAATGTGCAAATCCAGGATTGTGAGGGGGGGGGGTTAAACTGATTTGGGGGGAGGCAGGAGAGTAATAGGGCTATTCCTCTGCAGTTCCGAGCTCTGCATTTTCTCGCCCTGCAGGGAGAGCCGCCTTCAGCCTGCCAAGGACAACTCCCAGCCACGCCTTCTCCATCCCCACCAAATATCTGCCTGAGGTCTTAAGTTCAGGCCTGGCCTCCCCACCTCTCGCCTGACCCTTGGAGCCAGGGAGGCTGCTCTCACCTGAGGCAGACCAGAAAGAACCTTTTCCTTCCTGACCCCCAGTGGAAGGCCAGCGGCCACCTGCAAGAGCCGGCCCCTCCGTCTGCAAAAAAAGCTGCCGCGTGGAAGGACTCTCTCTTCTCTTCCTCTTCTCACACACTGCTGCTTGAGCAGGTCTGCAGGCGCCACAGCAGGGTTAGGTTCAGAGTCACCAATAACCTGTATTCCTCTGGTTAAAGTCCAGTAGGCACCCTTGAAAACCAACTGCGTTCTATTCAAGGTATGAGCTTTCTTGCGCGCGCACACTTCCCTCCTGTATCTGAGGACGTGTGCGTTCACACAAAAGCTCATACCTTGAAGAAAACATAGTTGGTCTTAAAGGTACCCCCCACCAGACTCTAACTTTGTTCTACTGCTTCTGAGCAACACGGCTGAGCCCACCTGGATATGTGTTCCTCTGATTTTATCCAGAAATGAACATTATGACGGGGCGGGGGGGAAGAGTGTTTGATTTCTTTACTAAATGATGGTCTGGTCTTGTTTTGGTCTGGGATCTTTGGTAGGGCGGGGGGGGGGATCCCTTGTTGGATCAGACCCAGATGGGCCTGATATGCCTCTGGACATCCCTCCCCATCTGTTCTCTTTAGCTATTGACAGGGGTCATTTCATAGAAAAAGAGGTGCAGGAGCTCATGAGCATAACTTATTTGCATTTGCCACACCCCATGGTATCACCGGATGTGTGTCAGAAGGCAACACCCACTGCTCAGGCGCCACTGGACTGTTTTGGATTGCTAGCTAAGGGGGAGGGACGTGCAGATCCTTGTGCTCCTCGTGGCCCGGGGCTTGTTACATGTGCCCGCCCCCTGGGCTCTTTACTGCCGGAGCTCCGCTCCTGTGCGCTCCTGCAGGAAATGACCCCTGGCTATTGACATTCAAAGAGATCCTGCCGCAGAACATTTAGCCCTCATAGCTGATGTCTGTTAATAAGCCCTTCCCTATTTTAGGGCATGGGGTGGGGATAGGATTCATCTCTGAAGCTGAAGAATGTGAAACTTACATGTGCACACGAAGGCTTCTACTCGGGCCTCCAAAGCGGGGGTTTTCCCGCCCCCCTTCCCTATTTTAGGGCATGGGGTGGGGATAGGATTCATCTCTGAAGCTGAAGAATGTGAAACTTACATGTGCACACGAAGGCTTCTACCCAGAATAAAACTTTGTTGGTCTTAAAGGTGCCCCACTGGACTCAAGCTTTATTCCATCCATCTTTGTTTGTCTGAGCCCCTTTTTCCCCATTTAATTTTTATTAATTCTTCATATAGTTTACATAGACCAAAAAAAGAACAAGAGAACGAGCGACTAAATGGCAAGTATCTCACCAGGAAGCAGTGAGACAAACAAACAAACAAACAAACAAACTGAGAATTAGTGAGTTAAGCAGACTATACATAAAATTAATACACGAAATCTTTAAGAAACCTCATACACCTTCTAAATCGCTACTACAAAAGCAACTCAAGGAGATTCTATCTATCCTCCTTAAATACATAATTGCAATAATCAAGGATGGAATATACATATTCCTACAAGAATATTTGTCCAAAAAGACTTTACCAATAAACAGCTATATTCTCTCTCTCTGTAGGGTCAAGCACCCTCCTCATATTTATGCTTCAAAAACATAATGGGAAAAAATCCATTTTCCAAGAAGCTGATCAGATACTAAATTGTTAATACTTAAAGAATGTATATAATAAGTCATTTTACTCAAATATGCAATATACAAAATTTTATACAGACTGTCTGATATCATTGGTATGTTTATACGTTTCCAAAAGGACACTGTACAAACACCCAGCAGTTAAAATCATTTCAAGATCAACATCATGAACTATACTATTAAGAGAACATAATAAAACCACTTTTGGGTTCCAGGGGATTTTATATCATGGGATTCCACCCATGAGCTTTGCATTGGGGGTCTGGGAAGTGCAGGGCCCCACCACTCCACTGAACGTATGGATCATGATCTCAGAGCCCTGGGTTGCCTAGCACCATCGAGAATTTTGCAGCAGGGTTAATAATGAATGGGCGATATTGTGTTCAAGCAAAGGCACTAAAGATCAGGACCCAATCACCCCACAGCATTTGCCCGCCAGAAATAACGGCCAACTACCCAACGGGAAACTAGTATGATTTGTAAACAGTTTATAATTAAACAACCCCTTATGTTAAAACGGTATATAATAGATAAGTGATAAACTTTATGGTACAAGGGGTCGGAAAGCTATTAAGGCGTTTTAACTTTAAACAGTGGGCGTAATGAGGGGGGAGGGGGGAGTGCTCCCCCGTAAGTCCTCCCACAGGAGGAGGAAAGGCTGAGCTCCTCTCCGCCGAGCTTTCGGCCCCAGGTATGAGAGGCAAGTGGAGCTGCGGTGGCTCAAGTGGTTAAGACGCTGAACTGCAGGCTGTGGAAGGTCAGTAGTTCAGCAGTTCGAGACCCGAGTGTGCCGCATGACGGGGTGAGCTCCCGTCTCTAGTTCCAGCTCCTGCCAACCTAGCAGTTCGAAAGCAAGAAATTGCAAGTAGATAAATAGGGACCACTTCGGTGGGAAGGTAACAGCGTTCCGTGCGCCTTGGTGTTTAGTCATGCCGGCCACATGACCACGGAAACGTCTTCGGACAGCGCTGGCTCTTCGGCTTTGAAACGGAGATGAGCACCGCAACCCTAGAGTCGGATTCGACTAGCTTTCGAGCAAGGGAAACCTTTACCTATGAGAGGCAACCCATTTGGTTTTCTTTTCTAGGTGAACTTGTTTGTTTGTTTGTTTTTTAAGAATAAACTGGAAGTGTTTAACAGCAAATAGTTAAATGAAGAACGACTAATGTTATGTTAAAATATGTACTGTAATTAATACGAATAGGGAAGAAGAATCTAGGGAACTAAATGGAATCAAATGTAACGGGTAGCATAAGGTAATAGTACACCGAATAGAAAGTAATCCTCGTTTAGTATTTAGATATAATAGGAGTCGGTGGATGAGCCGGAGAATACTTTCTATTAATAAAGGGGGTGAATAATGTAATAGACTGTTGAAAAAATAATATTTTGTATCATTGTTCACTATAAACATTAATAAACTGAATTTAAAAACAACAACTCCCCCCCCCCCAAGCACGTACCCCTCTACAGAAATAAAGCAAAACAATGCTGCGGCACAGTGTCTGGTACATCAAAGCATGTAGGAAAGCGAAAGCATTTCATTCGTCACACCCCTCTCCTCCTTCCTCTATGGCAGGCGAACCATAAAATGCATACTGAGCCTGACAGCCTCTGAGCTTGGAAGGGAAGCTGGGAGTTCTGATCCTCCAAGTGGGAAATCCCAACAATGATCAGGTGGTGGCAGCGGCTACCCAAGAATGGGGGAAAAGCCCCTCTATGGAGTTGGGAACCCCTCGGAGGGCAGGGTGGAGTCGGCCCGCAGGCCAGAGCAGGCATGTTCTGCCACAGGGTATAATGCCACAGAGTCCGCATTTCAGTTGATAAACTGGGGAGAGCAGTGGGGGGAGAATCCTCCTATGAAATATGTTATCTTTTGGAAAAAGTAAAATGCTTATTGGGAGCTTTCCTCAGGTTTGTAGAAAGAGCTGCTCATCTGTTCATGGCTCTAAAAGTGGATCTGAAGCAGGGAAAGGGGAAATGATATGGGGACTGCCAGGTGGAGGGAAAGATACAGAGAAAAATCAGATGCCTCCTGCTCGCCCTTGCAGTTCCCCCACTGGTTGCATACATTTCAGTTTTTCTCAAAATGTCCATTCCACTACCCACGGCTTTAAAATTTCCAGAAATGTTACATGGTGCATAAATGTTTTAGTGGTATACCTAGCAACGTTTTCTGAAAGCCAGTAAAAAGTCTTCTGCTGGCAGGTACAAAGGAACAGGCATGGGAAATGATTCTAGATGTGGACAGGGAGGATCAGAAATCTGCATTTCCCCATCTACAAATGGGCCTAACCCACTTTGAAGTCAGTGTTCTGTTAGCACTGGAAGAAAGGAGGGGAAACAACAGAAAGGAATGGAGGAGAGCGATCAGGTGGAACTGAAGGATTTTATGGCATTGAAGCCCCTCCCCAAACCCCTCCCTCCCAAATCCCCAGGAATTTCCCAAATCAGAGTTGTCAGCCACACCCATGGACGCTCCAGACAGCTCTGCTGAGTCGGGATGGAGCTGATCATTCTTGCAGAAGTGGGCCAAGTTGGGTTTCCCCAGAGAGCTGTCAGAGTCCTGCAGCAATCAGTTCTCAACAACGTTCCTTCAGAAGGCTCAAGTTTATTGAGTACAGTAAAGGCAGTTCATCTGTGCATACATTCTGTGTCAGAGCTAATTGCAAGCCCACAAAATGAGAAGGTATACACACTTCAAAACAGAGTCCCCGATGGGTCTGGGCCAATCAGCGATTAAGCTGAATGTTAGATCGCTGCTAACAAAGGACCGGAGAGTGATTTCAGCAAGTGATTCAGTTTTATTGAAGTAACGAACAAGCACTTAAACGCATTCATAACCAGAACAACTTAACATTGGGAGCTAGGCTCCTTTTAAACATTACCCCCCGCTTTGGAGGCCCGATTTCCGCCGCCGTGGAATCAGGCCCCGGGGGAAAACCCACCCCGGCATGCACGTCATCCGGATGTGACGTGATGGCGCCAGGCATGCTGGGGGCGTGGCCACAGCCATTTGAGGGGAAAACATAGGGGGATGCCGTCCGCGAGAACAAACGGATTTGGCAACCCTATTCCCAGCTAAAGCATCAGCAGCATGGCACCAAGGTCACAGGCCTAAGCTAGCAGATAAGACAAGGCGAGGAAAAACGAAAGTTAAAATTCCAGCACAGTAACCGACTCTACATCGGCCTCCCCCCGCACCTGCCATGGAAGCATAGCTGACAACAGCCTTCATCTTCCAGGAGTTTTCCAGGCAAGGCCTCCCTTTTTGCACTTTCCTAGTGTCTCCTATTGAAGAAGGTCTTGGAGACCTAAAAGGCAGAGGGGGGGGGTGCCAACAAGGCCTGCCCCATCTCAGGCTAGATGCTTGATTGCCTTGAACTCCCTTGTGGTCGTTGTTTTAAAAACAGAGAGAAAGGAGCTGATGTCATTAAGTGTGGGTTAGAACTTACACCCACTAACGGAAAGCGGGAGGCCTTTGCCTGGAGAGCTATGTCAGCTATGGGAAGCTTGAAAGACTGCCATTAGGAAAGGATCAAAGTGCAATGCAGAGGATTATGTGGTTGGCAATCTTGCGTAAGAATATAGTCCAAGAACGGGAACCATTTTTCATCAAAATTGGGTTGCTTTGGGCAAATTTTGGATCTTTGAACCTTATCTGTGTTTTTTTCCAAGATAAAGTGGTCCCATACCCTTTTAAACCAGTTGTTTCTCTTTCATTCTTTTATTCTTACAAATTTGTGTCCGATCGTGGAATTCTATGATCCCACTCATATCGCGTACACATAACACTATAGAACATCAAACATGGTCT
Source organism: Gekko japonicus (assembly GCF_001447785.1). Classification (NCBI taxonomy): domain Eukaryota; kingdom Metazoa; phylum Chordata; class Lepidosauria; order Squamata; family Gekkonidae; genus Gekko; species Gekko japonicus. The sequence continues at coordinate 437,781 of NW_015174859.1, forward strand.
ACTTCTAAATGGTGCCACAACGCCTAATTGAATTGTGAATGTTTTTAAAGATAGCCAATGCTCGTCTCGGAACAAAAGCTGTAAGTGTGATTAACGAACATGATTCTACTTATGTATGTGCGCTATGATTTACAAATGTATTGTTTGATCTTCAATAAAGTTTATAAAATTTTTTTAAAAACCCTATGAGAAGCTAAAGGTCTGATTCCAAGCTGATGAGCTCTAGGAAGTCGGGGGGGGGGTCCACCCTCTCAGCTGCTCTCGCTACCATCAGCCTTTGCAGTCCGCTAACCTTCCAAACCTCCAGGAATGGTATAAGCAACAAAGAGATTGTTTTACTGCCATTAAAAGCTGATGGTTTATTTGTCCCGTTTATTTTAAACTAGCCTGATACCCGTGCTTCGCTACAGTATTTAAGTTCCATAAATCCAGTTACAATACGGATGATGTGAAGTTCGAAATGTGACGTTTGTTGTAGGAATTCTAGTGGAGAAGATTGTAGTGTAAAAAATGAAGTGAGACATACCTACTTTTTTTCTCTCTACCGAAGGACCTTTCTGTAGACCACATTGGTGGTTCTGCCCTCAGGTGCTAGGATCACTAGGCTGCTTGATGAGCTCAGTCTGGAGCAGGCCACATAGAACTGTCCATTTAAGAAGCAGTCATCTGTTAAGTCAATTCCTGCCACCTTCCACGAAAGTGATGGTCTCTCTACTTGTGTTCCTGGATTGTTTTACTCATATGGAGACTGTGTTGTTCTGAGCACCACAGGGTGATCTTGCTGGTACTTGGCCTGTGCAGCTCAGTGCCATGCAGGAGTACTATGTGCAAATGTCTTTGCCGCATTCCTAACTTGCCTCCTCCTGGCAGCTGCCTGTCCACTGTAGGAGGGGGAGGGGGGAGGAGTATTAGAAGCCACTGTGGAGGCAGGGACGGCGGGATCACTAAGGTGTTACTGCTGGGGCGGGCTCCCTCATGGCTTTAAGCACCCTGCAACCGCTGATGCACCTGACAGACAACCACCTGTTAGGTGTAAGAGGTGGGGGATCCTTGGTAGAATGACGTGTACCTTGCAGTAAAAAGAGTCCCCCCTCAACCTCTTCTCTAGACTGAACATTCTGTCCCAAGTCCCTCAGCCTTTCCACATAGGGCTTGGTCTCCAGGACCCCGATCATCCTAGTCGCTCTCCTCTGCACCCGCTCCATCCTGTCCACATCTTTTTTGAAGAAAGGCCTCCAGAATGGCACACAATACTCCAGGTGCAGCCTGACCAATGCAGTGTACAGTGGGACTATGACATCCTGTGATTAGGATGTTATGGCTTTGTTGATACACCCCAAGATCACATTAGCCCTTTTTGTCGCTGCACCACACTGGCTGCTCATATTTAATTTACAATGCACCCTTACCCCAAGATCTTGTTCACACACACTATTTCCCAGAAGTGTATCCACCATCCAGTATGCATGTTCCTCATTTTTGTCCCAGATGTAGAATTCGGCACTTATCCTTGTTAAATTGCATCTTACTTACATCTGCCCACTTTTCCAGCATGTTCAGAATTCTATATCTTCTGGTGTGTTTGCTGCTCCTCCCAATTTGGTGTCATCTGCCCCTCCACACCGTCATCCAGATCATTAAAAAAAATATTGAACAGTATTGGGGCCTGTGGCACCCCACTGGACACCGTCCTCCATTCAGATGAAATGCCGTTGACAACTATTATTTGAGTGTGGTTCTCCAACCAGTTCCCGAGCCACCTAACTATCTCAGAGTCCAGTCCACAGTCCTCTAGTTTACCCATCAGTACATCATGGGGAACCCTGTCAAAAGCTTTACTGAAATCCAGGTAAACAACATCAACAGTGTTCCCTCGATCCAGTAAGCTCATCACTCCATCAAAGAACGAAATGAGGTTGGTCTGGCAGGACCTGTTGAGGACAAATCTGTTCTGACTTCCCGAATCACCAAGTCGCCCTTTAGATGCTCGCAGATTGATCCCTTTAAAATCTGCATCAGTATCTTCTCTGGGACCAGGGCTATTTTTGGGCAGGAACGCACAGGAACGGAGTTCCGGCTGGCTCCCAAGTTGGCCACACCCAGCAGGAACTTATCAGCATAATAGGCCACACCCAACAGCAGGAACTCATTAGGATTGGCTACATTAGGGGTGTGTGGCCTAACATGCAAAGGAGTGCCTGCTACAGAAAAGCCCTGGGTTTGGACCACAAACAAGGTAAAGAGAATAAGAAGCAAAAGGTGGGTGTGGCTGGATGTCGACACTTCTGGTAACATGGGGGTGCGGCCTAATGTGCTAATGAGCTATGCTCTCGTGGGTGTGGCTGGATATGCTAATGAGTTTCTGTTGTTGGGTGTGGCCTATTATGCTAATGAGTTCCTGCTGGGCTTTTTCTACCAAAAAACCCCTGCCTGGGACAGAGGTCAGACTGACTCGTCTGTAGTTTCCTGGGTCATCCCTCCTCCCTTTTTTGAAAATAATGCCTGACCACTTAAAAGTCTTATGGCACAGTCTCCCATCCTCCACGAAACCTGGAAGATGATAGACAAAGGCTCTGCAAGCTCTCTAGAAAGTTCTTTGAGCACTTTTGGGTGCATACCATCTGGCTCGGGGGATTTGTACCCTTTCAGAGCAGTCAGGTGCGTCTCAACGATGGCCCTTTCCGCACTGACAGCTTGCTCCGGAGAATCAGAGGAGTCAAGCCTTAAGGGTTGACTTTGCAATCACACGCACTGTCCCCCCCCACCACCCGGTTTATTTATTTGTGCATTCTGTATTTCTGCATGCATTCTTCATCTACAAGCAAAACCTGCATTTTTTGCCTAATTAATATGGAAATGTCATGTGACGTTGTCCAAAGGTTTTTTAAAATTTACACAGGGCTATTTTGGGGCAGGAACGCACAGGAACGGACTTCCAGCTGGCTTCCAAGTTGGCCACGCCTAGCAGGAACTCATTAGCATAATAGGCCACACCCAACAGCAGGAACTCATTAGGATTGGCTACATTAGGGGTGTGTGGCCTAACATGCAAAGGAGTTCCTGCTACAATAAAGCCCTGGGTTTTGACAACAAACAAGGGCTGCAGAAGGTGGGTGTGGCTGGATGAGCACACTTCTGGTAACATGGGGGTGTGGCCTAATATGCCAATGAGCTGTGCTGTCATGGGTGTGGCTTAATATGCTAACGAGTTTCTGCTGTTGGGTGTGGCCTATTATGCTAATGAGTTCCTACTGGGCTTTATCTACAAAAAGAGCCCTGTACACAATCGTCATGCTGCAGCTGCGCAGTACCATCTAGCAATAATATATTTTTTTTAAATCAAAAGCTAGAAGCAATCAATCCAGTTCAGCAAGAGACCAGTTCTACTGGAAGATCCCAGGGAGAAGAGATCTGCAGATGGTTAGTCTAGTTGGAGATGGAAAAGTTCCAAGTTGGGGAGGCTGCTGTGGCAACAAAGAAAGCCAAGAGAATGAGGAAGAAGAACGAGAAGCAGGAGAATACCCCCCCACCTGATTGCTTCAGTCTATTTAGTTATTTATTTATTATCTGATTTATACCCCACCCTCCCAGCCAAGGGCGGCTCAGGGTGGCTTACAAAAGAATAAAACACACAGTAAATAATTTAGTTACTGGGGTGTCACCAGCACACAGTCCCCCAGTTGCACAGAGATCTCTGCAGGACACCCACACACACACCTAAGGCTTTGGGAGGTGATAGGGGGATGTTAATGAGTATGAGGCCAGCCAGCTTGGAGGCGGCTGGAACTACCATGCATGTAGAACATTTTTAAAAAACCAATAAAACTATTAATGAGGGAGTGGAGAGGATCCTAGTTGATTCAGTGCACAAGATCCTAGTCCTGTGGCTGGCCTCCTGTTGAGCAGCTTCAGTTGGCTATCTGGCTGCTCTTCTCTGCACGTGTGAGCGGACAAGCAGGGACGGCGACACACCTGCAAGAACAGCCAGTCCTTCCAAATGGCCATGCAGCTCGGCTGGGGCTCTCAGGGCAGCAGAACCCAAGTCCCCTGCTGGCCCCCAAAGACCCATGGTCTGACTCCATAGGGGACCCTCCTGTGTCACCCCAGCCCACACCTGCCTTGCAAAGCAGCTGGGAACAGGGATTCTCCCCTCCCCCCATTCAGTCACACCAGAGTGCCAGTCACAGACCAAGGGGCACCCTGGCCAGGCCTTATTGGTGTAGTGGTTTGGTGTAGTGGTTAAATGTGCGGACTCTAATCTGGGAGAACCGGGTTTGATTCCCCACTCCTCCACTTGCACCTGCTGATGTGACTTTGGGTCAGTCACAAGCTCTGGCACAGCTGTCCTTGAAAAAGAGCAGTTTGTGTCAGAGTTCTCTCAGCCCCACCCACCTCACAGGGTGTCTGTTGTGGGGACGGGAAGGGAAAGGAGTTTGTAAGCCGCTCTGAGACACCTTGGGGTAGTGAAGGGCGGGGTATAAATCCAATCTCTTATTATTATTATTTTTCTCTGGGGGACATCGACAGCCCATGCTCACACTGGCCTGTATAAAGATTGTGTGTGTGTGTGTGTGTTGCCGCTGGCCTCCCCAGCTCCCCCCCACCCCCGCAGGTGAATGGGTTTCCACTCGCTTGGTTTAGCTTCTCCGGCTTGTCCAGCCTGTCCACCTTCTGCAGTGGTGCTGCTCAGCAAGCAGCCAGTGATCCCAGCAGCCCTTTCTGCCTTTTTAGGCTAATGGAGACTGATTGGATTACTTTTGCCTCTTTTGCTGGGAGTAAGTGCCGCCTTCTCCGAGATCCGGAAGCTCACATGGGGAAGAGTAAACGAACTGCCAGCTGGGCCGCGAGCGCCAGGCCATGAATGGAGCAGCCTGGGCCAAAGATCTCACAGGCCTGGAGCGCATTAATTAGTTCAGTGGCCCAAGGAAAGGTTCTTCCCGTCCCGACGTCAGGGTTCCTGCTCAATTCACAGGAATTGTTTCAGGCTGTTGAGTCCACGGCTTCTTCGGAATGTGCTTTCCCCTCCCATCTCCATCTTTCTGACCGGGCCTTCAGATGAAGGAATGGAATGGAGTGTGTGGAATTGTTCCTGGACTCGTCCTATTGTTTCAAGGCTTCCTGTTGGAAATGAGCATTCAAGGAATCTAGCCTGCAGATTCCGGCCCGGAAGGCAACCACAAAGGAAAGGAAAGAATCCCATAATTTCCCCCGCAGCTTCCCCAATTAACACTGAAAGAAGTGCATGTCGGTAACTTAGTGTGTCAAATTCAAAATTATTATTTGGGTGAGGAGAGAATGTTGGCAATCCCCTTAAGCCCTTTGAATACGTTTTTATTTCTTTGTGTAAGAAACCATTAGAGGCAGCGGTTGAGAGGCTTGAGTCTTTTAATTTTCTTGATATCATCTTGCATAAATTACACAGGAAAAAGCTGCATCGCCTTCCAGGTGGTAAAACTGCTTCATCTCTCTTTGCTATCATGGGACTCAGTGCAGAGTTATATCGGGGGGGGGGGGTTTATACCGGAGCCTATGTTTTTTCCAGAGAAGCAAGCGAATGCAGCTGCAAAAAATACTTTCTGCCATCTTCACTGTTCCCAAAGAACAGCTCCCCGGGCGCAACACAGCTGGATGAGGTGTGATAAAAGGGACTCACAAGTCTCCGGAGTACTTCAGGTTGACCCCTGTAGTTTGGACAACCCCGTTGCCACCTGCAGTCTCCCCTTGGTGATGCCCTCCTTTCCCTCTCTCCCGAAAGGTGCTGTAGCCATACCACGTGGCATGTTAACAACTCATCCTGCTCCGGTTTTATTTGCAATCACTTTTCAGCCTTGTATACACTTCCCAAAGGATATTGACTGTGAATGCTGGGGACAAGATTACCATCCGTATGTCTTAAACCAGCACAACCACTGTCTGACCAGCAATCATGCTCAACTGTGTGAAAACTTTGAACCACCTCTTTGATCCAGGGCACAAAGGGCAAGGTGGGTAACAGTGGATGAGGCTACTTGCATGCCTGGAGATGTTCCAACTGGACCTCCATACCAGTCGGTATGGTCCTAACCTCTGGCTGAGAGCCCTCACTACGTATGGATTGTTCTCTTCCTCCTGGTCAATAATGGTTAACTTTTTTTTAGTGCACTGTCATTCCTTTTTTCAGATGGACGGTGCCCCTATGAAGGAGGCTTGCTGATATTGGACAGTGTATTTGCCCGTGGGAGTGTTGGCGCACCGGGAAATGAGGTCCTTTGTGATAAATCCCGTGACCAAGTTCCCGATGGTGCTGGGCAGTCTGTGGCTCCAAGTTCATGACCCCTACATGCAGTGGAGCTCAGGGACTCTTATCTTTTTGGACGCATGGTGTAGAGAGCACCTCTGGCATCTGGAATGGGGGAAGAGCCACACCCAAAAACTATATGCCATGAGCCCCACTGAAAAGGAAGAGATGCAGAGGTTCATTGATAAGAATTTGAGGTGGGGTTTCATTCGACCTGCCACTTTTCCTTTTGCAGCCGCTGTGCTTTTCAGAAAAAAGAACATAAGAGAAGCCAATGTTGGATAAGGCCAATGGCCCATCCAGTCCAACACTCTGTCACACAGTGGCCAAAAATACCAGGTGCCATCAGGAGGTCCAGCAGCAGGGCCAGAAAGATGGGGGGCTAAGACTGTACACGGATTATAGGGGTTTGAATGCTGTGTCTATATCTAACGCTTACCCCCTCCACCTTATCAAAGATTTGTTGGTGGAGGCCTCCCAAGGGAGAATTTTTACCAAGCTGGACCTCCAGGATGCCTATTGTCGGGGGAATGAGCATAAAACTGCTTTCAACACCCTGCTGGGGCAGTTCAAGTACCTTGTTACACCTTTTGGACTGGCTGGGGCATCCGGATTGTTTATGAACTTAATCAATGAAGTGCTACACTAGTTCTTGTTCAAATGGGTGGTTGTTTATCTTGATGTCATGTTGATCTATTCAAAAGATAAGGAATCGCATGTGAAACTTGTGCGGGAGGTTCTAAAAGCCCTCTACAATAACCACCTCAATGCGAAGCTGGTTTTTTTGGGATACCGTATATCTGAAAAGGGTTTGGGCATGGATCCCAAGAAGATTCAGGATGTGGTGGGGTGGGAGGCCCCACCCACAAGGTGGCAACTACAGTTGTTCCTGGGGTTCAATAATGTCTACAGACCTTTCATCCCCAAGTTTGTCGAAGTAACGTTGCCCCTCACAGACTTATTGAAAATGAAGGGGAAGGGCCTGGAGTGCAAAAAAGCGAGCAGCCAGCTGCACTGGTCTCCAGAGTGCCAACAGGCCTTTGATACATTAAAGACTCTTTTTACTTCTGAGCCTGTTTTACACCACCCCAATGAAACTAAACTGTTCTAGTCCAGGTGGATGTGTCTGATGTAGTCATGGGGGGTATTCTGCAAAAGGGGGAGGATGGCCTATGTCTCAAAAAAGTTTTCCAGTGCTGAACAGAACTGGGTGGTGTGGGACAAGGAAGCCGCTGCCATTAAGCTTGCCCTGGTGACTTGGAGGCACTGGCTGGAAGGGGCCATCGAGTTATGGCATCTCGCACTGCCTTCCTCTCCCTAAGGTGCCTGTCATCCACTCTTCTTGGCAGCTCACAGGAGTCTGGTAGAGTGGCACGAGACATATCCCCTGGCTTGAAACTAATGCTGTGGCCATGCTCTTTGCACAGGTTATGCAGGATGACACATGCAGAGATGACCATACCATGGTTCTCTTCCTCAACCGGCTGCTTGGCCCCAAGGCAACACCACCATGCCTTAAGCCTCCCAAATGCACATTCCATGTTTTGTGCACAGCTGTGCACCCTGTTGAAGAAAGCTTGCTGCCAAATCAAGGTCCCCAGTGCATGGAGTTACAAACCACTCCTCACAGGATAGGCAGCATCGGCCACTATGAGTAGCGGGACCTAGGCACCCTCGATTGTCACAGTTGGATTACCAGGCTCAAATGTTCCTGCATCCATTGCTTTGCATATATTGGAGCAGAGGAAGGCATCTACATTGTGGTTTTTCCCACTTTGACCAATGTCGTAGAATCCTAGAATCACACAGAGCTGGGGCCATAAAGGCCATCTAGTCCAACCCCCTGCTCAATGCAGAATCAGCCTAGAGCATCCCTGACAAGTGTTTGTCCAGCCAATGCTTAAAAACTGCCAGTGAGGGGGGGCTCTCCACCTCCCTAAGCAGCTGATTCCACTGTTGCAGAACTCATACTTTCAAAAAGGTTTTCCTAATATCCAGCTGATACCTTAATTTAAAACCTTTATTGCAAGTCCTATCCTCTGCTGCCAACAGGAAAAGCTCCCTGCCCTCATTCAAGTGACAGCCCTTCAATCATGTCCCCCCTCAACCTCCTCTTCTCCAGACTGAATATTCCCAAGCTCCTCAGCCTTTCCTCATAGGGCTTGGTCTCTAGGCCCCTGATCATCCTTGTTGCTCTTCTCTGTGTGAGGTCTTGAAGGAACTCACTCCCAACAACACTCTCTTGGCAGTGATTTGTTTATTGAGAGGTAAAGAGGTTTCAAGCATAGACAAGTTTGTGTCAGAACTCACTCCCTTGAAACCAGTTCTCCAATTATACATAATTCAAACAAAGCCCCCCTCAGTAACCAGACCAATCACACTCATACATCCAGCCAACCAAAATCTATGATACACCATCAGCCCTCCTATAACACCTGCATATCTACGGTTACGTTATCTAGCAGTGTCTGGTACCGGTGTCTGGTACTCAAGGTCAAGCACGCATACTTCCCACCAAGGGGAGGCCCCGCATGGTTACAGTTACAAGCCAGCACAACTCTCAACGAAGTACAGATACCAAAGACAGGCAGTTAAGAAACATATGGCAAACGAGGCCCAACTTTAGCACTCTGCACCCACTCCATTCTGTCCACATCTTTTTTGAAGTGAGGCCTCCAGAACTGCATGCGATACTCCAGGTGTGGCCTGACCAATGAAGTGTACAGTGGGACTATGACATCTTGCAATTTAGATGTTATGCCTCTGTCGATACACCCCAAGACTGCATTATCCTTTTTTGTTGCTTTATCACACTGGCTGCTCATATTTAACTTTTGGTTCACCCATACCCCAAGATCGCGTTCACACACACTGCTACTCAGAAGTGTATCCCCCATCCAGTATGCATGTTCCTCATTTTTGTTACCCAGATGTAGAACTTGGCATTTATCCTTCTGAAATTGCATCTTGCTTACATCTGCCCACTTTTCTGATGTGTTCAGAACTCGTTGAATTCTATCTCTAACTTTTGGTGTGTTGGCTGCTCTTCTCAATTTAGTGTCATCTGCAAATTTAATGAGTAACCCCTCCACATCCTCCTCCAGATAATTTATAAAAATATTGAAAAGTACCAGGTCCAGAACCGAGCCCTGTGGCACCCCACTGAACACCTCCCTCCATGAAGATGAAATGGCATTGACAGCTACTCTTTGAGTGCGGTTCTCCAACCAGTTCCCTATCCACCTAACTATCCCATACTCCAGTCCACAGTCCTTTAGTTTACCCATCAGACCATCATGGGGAACCCAGTCAAAAGCTTTACTGAAATCCAGGTAAACAACATCAACAGTGTTCCCTCAATCCAGTAAGCTCATCTTTCAATCAAAGAAGGAAATGAGGTTGGTCTGGCAGGACCTATTCAGGACAAATCTGTGCTGACTTCTTGTCCTTTAGATGCTTGCAGGTTGATCCCTTTAAAATTTCCTCCAATATCTTCTCTGAGACAGAGGTCAGACTGACTGGACTGTAGGTTCCTGGGTTATCCCTCCTTCCTTTTTTGAAAATTGGGATAACATCTGCCCTCCTCCAGTCTGGTGGCATGTCTCCCATCCTCCAAGAGGTCTGGAAGATGATGGTAAAAGGCTCTGCAAGCTCTTTAGAAAGTTCTTTGAGCACTCTTGGGTGCATACCATCTGGCCCTGGGGATTTGTTCTCTTCAGTGCAGCCAGGTGCTCCTCAACTACCTCTCTGTCCATGTCAACCAGCGGCCCAGATGCTATGACTTGCCTACTACCATTTCTAGATGAGCCTGTCCTCTTCTGCAGGGAAAAAACTGAGGCAAAATTGGCACTGAGCCTTTCTGCTTGTCCCTGTCCTCTGTCAGAGTTTCTCCATTTTCACCCAACCGTGGGCCCATCGCCTCTTTCATCTTGCATTTGCTCCTTATGTATCTGAAGAAGAGTTTCTTACTGTAGCGAGCCTCCCTGGCCAGCTTTAGCTCACTGTGACCTTTGGCCTCTCTGTTGGCTGACCTACAGTGCCTAGCAACCTGCAGATACTCTTCTTTAGAGGTATGTCCTTGCTTCCATTTCTTGAGCATTTCCTTTTTCTCCCTTAGCACATCATGCAGTTCTCTGTTCATCCACATTGGCTTCTTGGAACACCTACCATGTTTCTTTCTTATTGGAATAGAGATGGCTCGACCTTGCAAGAGCTCTTGTTTCAGGAGAGCCCGCCCTTCACTTGCTCCCTTCCCTTCCCGCAGTCTTGCCCATGGAATGATTTTCGTCATGCCCTTGAGTTTATTAAAATCTGTCCTACTGAAATCTAACATACAAATGTGGCTACGAACTTCCTTGGTCCCCCACAGCAAAAGGAATTCTAGCAGGACATCACATACAGCGCCACTCCGCCTCCTCTTTGACCCTTTCCGTTTTTCTTGAACAACTCATATCCATCCAATACTACATTCCAGTCACGGGAATCATCCCACCAAGTCTCTGTAATGCCTACTAAATCATATCTCTCTGTCTGCATTAGAAGCTCAAGCTCTTGCTTCTTATTGCCAAAGCTTTGGCCATTGCTACATAGACACCCGAAGCCCTGCACCTTTGGCTCCATTAGACCCGTCCCTCCCAGGTAGGCCTCTGTTATTTGCTCTCCTTCATTGAAATCCCTGTGTTGGTCATCTCCTTCCCCTTGTGGTGTCAGTTTAAAGCCCTCTCGATGAATCTCTCCAGGTTTCTGCCAAACACATTCTTCCCTGACCTTGACAGATGAAGTCCATCGTGTGCTAGCAGGCTGTCATCCAGAAAACCTAGCCTATGGTCCCAGAATCCAAATCGGTCCTGCCAGCACAACCAACGCCACTAACATCTGTTCCCATTATATTCCCCTTCCTATGACAGGAAGGATCAAAGAGAACACCACCTGTGCTCCCACTCCTTTCTGCTTCCTCCCAAGAGCTTCATAGTCAGCCTTAATGCTTCAAATGGTGTTCACGGCTATGTTGTTGGTTCCCCCACGGACCATCACAAATGGGTAATGCTCTGTATGTTTGATGAGTTTTGGGATCCTGTCTGTAATATCTTTAATTTTTGCCCCTAGCAAGCAACACTCCTCTCGGGCCAGGGGGTCAGGCCAGGGGGTCAGGCCAGGACACATGACGTTCCATACCCCTCAGCAGGGAGTCACCTATGACCAACACCTTTCTTTTCCTTCCAGTGCCATTTCTTTGTATCTCCCTGTCTTTCTCCCTCTGTCTTTCTTGTATCTCCCTCTGTCTCCCTTGTGTTTGTGATACTTCCACTGGCAGCGTTTCCATCTCTGCCCTCACCGCAAAGGCCTGGAATCGATTCCTCAGTTCTAATGGCACTCCTACCATGTTTCCTTTTTGTTGGAATAGCGACAGCCCGAGCTTGCAAGAGCTCTTGTTTTAGGAGAGCCCACCCTTCACTTGCTACTTTCCCTTCCATCACTCTTGCCCATGGAATGATTCTAATCATACCTCTGAGTTTATTAAAGTCTGCCTTACATGTGTGGTTATGAACTTCCTTGGTTCCCCACAGCAAAAGGAATTCTATCCAACTTACACTTCTGACAAGTGTAGTCCTCTTGTCCTCAGAGAGGAAGACAAATATGGCGCACTCCCTGCAGGTAACTGGAAATGGTCCGTGAGTTTGTCGATATCAAGTCGAGTATGGCTGAGCCCCTCGTAGCTTCCTCCACCATTTGATGAAGGAAGTTGTTGTCCAGACCGGACAGGAAGTTGCGTGACTCTGGACGCTTTGCAGAGTTGGTCTCCCAGCACACATCAGGGAAGTTGAAGTCACCCATAACTACTAGGTCATGTTGGTTGGATACCCTCCTTCACAGAGCCCAGCTAACTGTGGTCCACATCAATAAAACTGCCCTCGTGATCCACAGTCCCCTGGAGCAGTAGATATGCTTCCTGTTGATGTATTCCTCTGCCTGCCAGATCAGGACTCTTATGGGGATGTGGCAATCGTCCATGGCACCCACGCAGTAGGGAAAACACAACATACCAAAGCCATTCAGTGTCTGGCCAAAAGGAAGGAGAAACTATGAGCATGAAGGGTGTCCAAGCAATGGATATGCGAAGAGCCCCCCCCCCAAAAAAAAAACATTACCCATTTGACAAGTGTTAATGTCTGTCTTCTAAATCACCGACCGTAACCTCATCAAGCCAATTTCTTTCTGTCAGAGGGAGCAATAGCACTGGGGCACAACACCGCACTTAATAGTTAGACAGCATGCTCACCAGTTGGTGTAGTGGTTATGTGTGCGGACTCTAATCTGGGAGAACCGGGTTTGATTCCCCACTCCTCCACTTGCACCTGGCTGGATGACCTTGGGCAAGCCATAGTTCTGATAAGAGCTGTTCTTGAAAAAGAGCAGTTTCTGTCAAGAGCTCTCTCAGCCCCACCCACTTCACAGGGTATCTGTTGTGGGGAGGGGAAGGGGAAGGAGGTTGTAAGCCGCTCTGAGACACCTTTGGTTA
>NW_015174859.1:451807-452124 GCF_001447785.1 Gekko japonicus
GTTCTGGCACAGCTGTTCTTGAAAAGAGCAGTTTCTGTCAAGAGTTCTCTCAGCCCCACCCACTTCACAGGGTATCTGTTGTGGGGAGGGGAAGGGGAAGGAGTTTGTAAGCCGCTCTGAGACACCTTTGGGTAGTGAAGGGCGGGGTATAAATCCAATCTCCTCCTCCTCCTCCTCCTCCTCCTCCATGGTCCCAGACGAATGGTGGGACTCAGAAACTCCAGTTAAACCTCTACAATGATTCCAGCAACAGTTGGCCTGGCGATCCTGAACTGGTTGCTGATGACACTATAGCAGGTCATGTCGGCCAGCCACCA
>NW_015174859.1:452219-467896 GCF_001447785.1 Gekko japonicus
CTCCTCCTCCTCCTCCTCCTCCTCCTCCCCCTCCTCCTCCATGGTCCCAGACGAATGGTGGGACTCAGAAACTCCAGTTAAACCTCTACAATGATTCCAGCAACAGTTGGCCTGGCGATCCTGAACTGGTTGCTGATGACACTATAGCAGGTCATGTCGGCCAGCCACCAAACTGTGATCGTCACATGCTGCTCGGTTGGGATGGGATCCCTCACTGCCATCCCTTGCCGCTCAATCCTCACCCACATTGTCTCGACAAACCAGGAAAAGGCTGCCCTGGCCATTCCGAAGTTCTTCAGGTACCGCTCGTCTTCCCAAATCCTCAAAATGAAGGTCTGCCACCACTTCGAGCAACGAGGGTACACCCGCCAGCAACGTGGGGCACCCTTATGTCAGGCCCGTAGCTAGATGATTTTCATTGGGGGGGCATGATGTCACTTATGGCATCACAAAAATAAAATAAAAGGTATCCTCGCATCACCAGCACGCCTCCCCGCCGCCAGCCCCATCCCTCCCCCATCAAGACACAGAGAGAGAAGAGCTTGAAGAGGAGCCAAGCTCAATGCTCCACTCTAAGTCAGAGGTGCTGGGGGAGCTGGGAGACAGGAGGAGCTTAGCTGCCACACACACCTGGTGGGAGCCTCTTCCCTTTCTTCCTCCTCTGCTCGGCCACTGGGTTTGGCCCCGATGAGGTGCAGTGTACTTCGGCAGCGGCGGCCAGAAGCCTGGCGATGGCTAGCCAGTCAGCCTCCATTCCCCCACCCCTGGCCAGCTTCGGGGGCACGCGCCTTCCCCACCAGCCAGCCTGGCCATGGGCTAGGGGGTGGAGCTGGCTGTGCAGACATGTACTTCCTGATAAGGAAGTGTGTGGTTGGCTGGCACTGCCCTGCGCCCCTGGTGGGCACCAGGGCTGGCAGGCAGCAGGGGAGGGATTGCCCTGGCAAGGGAACGTCTGGCAAGGTATCTCTGGAGCCTCAGTCTCCAGCGAGCCAGGCGGTGTTGAATGAGAATCGTCCTCCTGGCTCAGAAAATCATGGACATCTGGTGCTGATGCTGCAGGAACATGGAACACAGTTGGATGAAAAACAAGAGAATCTAAAAATCAGTGTCCCGAGGATCCATTTTCTAACAGTGTCTCACCACTCTTAACTCTCACAGACAATATTCAAATTTGAGCTGGAATACAAATTGCAGGCAGGAAAGGGAGTGATTTCTGGTGGATAAGTACAGTTTAATAGGAGCCAATGAGATGAAAGCTCTTAGTGGAGGTATCGCCAAGCTGTCAAAAAAAGAGTTGTGCTTTAATTGACAGCTTATGCACATGCGCAAAAAATAAATATTAAAAAATGCTATCCGATTGCCCGCTCTGTGGTTATCATGCAGCAATCGTGATCACTCAATCATGGACTGATCATGCGGTGCAGCAGGTTATGGGTGAGATGTCTACACAAAATTCTCTGTCACAAATAGATATGGTTAAAATAGAAGCACAGCCACTTCTTGCTTGGCCCGTCATTTGATTGCACCCAAAGAGCGATGTCAAACTTGGACTCTCGTTTGCCATGCTTTGAGGACTTGGGGCCTGCAGAGGGAGGGGAAATTCCTGAGGGAGGGGTGTGAGTGTGAGAGTGTGTGAACTGCTCTGTTGTAGTGGTGATGTAACTCTTCTTAAGATACCTCCCTATGCAGGGATGACCTTGGAGATGACTGTGCTTGCTTCGCTGTCTTAGATAAAATAATGGTACATTTACAGGTGGGGGTGTAGAGAGTGTGAAAGCTAGGTGAGATGATTGTGGGGTGTGATTGGACGGGACCCAAGGGGAGGCCTGGTTTGACCTGTCTATAATTGGGGATTTTCCTGCCTGAACCTTAATTCTGACACAGTACTGGTCTGGCCTGGAAATCTTTATTTCTCAATAAACAAATCACTGTCAGAGCAAATCTTTATTTCTCAATAAACAAATCACTGTCAGAGTGTGTTGTTGAGAGTAGAGAGTCTGACACAGTGCAGAACTCCCTCTCTTCAACCGTTGCACCATGAAAGTGATGGCATAAAAAGGCAAATAAACGGGGAAGGGAACCGGTGACCAAACCGTGGTCCCAACTCCCGATCCTGACAAGCAGAAAGGTGATGGAGTGGGTGTCATCAAGCCCAAGAAGAGCACAATGACCTGGGAGAAGGACGAGGAGCCGAAAGACACCCACCAAAGCCAAGGATGGTGGGATGAACTGACCTGGCTGTGGACTCCAGGGTACCGAGGGCTAAAGAGCCGGTCCAACCAGGAGTGGCGGAGAACCTTCAGGGTATTACAAGATGACCCTGAGTGCCTGCAAGTGGCCAGGGCATTAGGAGATGAAGCAAGCGCCAACCAGGTCTGGGCCGAGTTCGGGGGGAAATAGAGGAGCTCAAAAGAGGCATCCAGACCCTCATCGAGAATTTCCCGGGGGTCGTCAGAGAACTCATGCAGCCGGAGGGGGACAAAGAAGAACTGGAGGAAGTTGAAGAGACACCAAGGTACATACATAATGGTCTATAATTGGGGATTTTCCCACCTGAACCTTAATTTTTACACAGTACTGGTCTGGCCTGGAACATCTTTATTTCTCAATAAACGAATCACTGTCAGAGAGTGTTGTTTAGAGTAACTGTGTCCAGGAGTCTGACAAGTGAGAGATGGATTGTAGCCATGGGCGGCTGCTGAGGCTGGGTGTATAGAGGGGGTGCTGAAAAACTACCTTATTTACTTCCAAGGACAATGACTCATCTCCTAGAAATGCTATATATACAAAAAGTAGCTAATTTGTATGGAATTGTAAAAATACCCCCCTTCTATGGCCTCAGGATCTTAGAGTGTTTTTTCACACAGGTCTTTTTGGCACAGAGTAGAAAGTAGTGAATGGGGAATTAATGGGTGATAGACAGATAACAGGAACCCCCCTCCCATTTCATGTCCAAAGTCATTGTGAGATAGCAGATGTGACATCTGGAGGTCACTTTCTCCCCCCTCCCCAATCTAGGATGAGGATGCTTTCCTCATCTCTCCATGATGGAATGTGTGGCACAACTGAAAACTCAAATGGGACTTTGGCCTGTTTTACCCAAAACATAGGGATCATCCATTATGTGTGCAATATTCTTTATAGGCGATTCCTGAATGTTGGTCATCTGAAGTTTTACCCAAAACATAGGGATCATCCATACTGTGTGCAATATAGGCAATTCCTGAATGTTGGTCATCTGGAGCAATTTATAAGGCTCTTGTGTTTGCAGTGACAATGAGGTTTTTTCTGTTAACAATCTATTTATTTATTTACTTTATAGTCTGGCTTTCTCACTTACTCAAGGTGGATTACACAGTGTAAACCAATGCAATCATTAGGATGAGTCATCTCATAAGCAATGTAATAGGACTAAGACTGTAGCAGTAAGAAACAAAGCTAACAGTTATTAGACATGGTATGTTAATCAATGCTAAAAAACAAACTCTGACCTGAATGGCCCAAACTAGCCCATTCTTGTCAGATCCTGGAAGCTAAAACTGTTAATCAATGCTAAAAAACAAACTCTGGCCTGAATGGCCCAAACTAGCCCATTCTTCTCAGATCCTGGAAGCTAAAACAGGGTTGGCCCTCATTAGTATTTGGATGGGAGACCACCAAGGAAGTCCAGGGTTGCTACGCAGAGGCAGGCCAGGGCAAACCATCTCTGAACGTCTCATGCCTTGAAAACCCTACGGAGTCACTATAAGTCAACTGCAACTTGATGGCAAAAATAAATACGTATAGACTATCCACAGTGATATTATTTACAGTCCCATTCCTGAACCATTCACAGTCCTTCCTGAACCATTTTATTATAATATATGGCTGTGATCAGACATGCCATTTGGTGCAGAGGGGAAGCACCCCTATTTCCTCCGGTGGAATTTGACTCACAGTTGCACCATCACACACCCCTTTGTGCTGCGGGCTCAGCCCATCACTGCACAATCAGACGCCACTTCATGCGAGCGGATTATATATATATATTTTTGCCTTTTGTTTCTCAGGCGCATAAACAAAGAAGCAAACCTCCGTGCGGAGGGTTCCCCATGGAGTATGCGGTTATGCACATACTGCTAAGTGAGGAAAAAACAGACACCCAGTCAGGATGGAATGAGGAGACCATCCCGACAGCTTGAGAGCGTGCTTGAGTGACCAGACCAGGGAAAATCCATCCGTGGCCAATCGGCAAGTGTTAGGACCGGACTTTCCCCGGTGTCTTTTAACTCTGTTTCTGTAGCGGGGCAGCACAGGTTGCTAACAACTGCAGGACCTTTCTCAGATGTTGCTGTCCAGGGTTGCTATGCAGATGCAGGCAATGGCAAACTACCTCTGAATCGTCTCTTGCCTTGAAAACCCCATGAGGAGTCACCATAAGTCAGCTGCGACTTGACGGCACTTCCCACCACTACCACCACCAACAGTATCTTTACAGAAGAAGAGAAGAGATTGGATTTATACCCTGCCCTTCACTCGGAGTCTCAGAGCGGCTTACAAACTCCTTTCCCTTCCCTTCCCCACAACAGACACCCTGTGAGGTAGGTGGGGATGAGAGAGCTCTTTCCAGAACTGCCCTTTCAAGGACACCCCTTGTCAGAACTATGGCTTGTCCAAGGTCATCCAGCAGGTACAAGTGGAGGAGTGGGGAATCAAACCCGGTTCTCCCAGATTAGAGTCCGCGCACTTAACCACGACACAACACTGGCTCCAGAAAAGTCTTCCGGAATAACCCCCGTTTGCAGAAAGCCCAGAAGTGGAAGCAGAAGCCTTCCTGACCTCCTCAGGCAGGCTGTTCTACGGGGTAGGAGCCACAACATATGTAGATCTCATCTATTTCCGTTTAAAAGTCACAGAACCTCTGCCAGAAGGCAGCCTTATGAAGGACAAACCTGGCCAGCCCTTTTGTGTTGCCAAGCCGAGTGAGTGGGGTTCTGTCAGACCACAGAGTTATTCGGGTCCATCAAATGTGTAGCCCGCCTCCAGGCCCTGGGGAATTTTTGCAGCTGTCAGGTCTGTGAAGCCTGCAAGCCATCCAACGGCAGGGTGAGGAGGTGAATCCCACCTCATTTCCTTCAGGGTCCTGGCCCACAAGCCCTCTTTTGCAGCTGCATTACTAGCGGCTAATTAAATGTTTCCGTCCTCTGCGGCCCAATCAACTGTGAATTAATCCGCTTTAACGAAGCTGCCTCTGCCCCCAGTCGAAATCTTGAGCCCCCTGACTGCTTCTTTGCCAAACGCTTGCGAAAGAGAGAACACCCTCAAAACTGTATTACCTAATCCGGGCTTTGGTGCATTTGGAATTGCATGACGACGATGAAGCTCATTTGCCTTAGCTGGCCGTCAGTGGGGATGGTTAGCGAGCCCCAACCAAGTCATTTCAACTTGAACCTGTTGGTTGGACAGATGGGAAGGCCTGAAGAAAAAGAAGGGAAGTAATGAGGGTGGGTGGATTGAGCCCTTTTCCCAGTTTCTCTAGCAGGAAAAGAAACGGAAATGGGGGGACCCTGAATTTTTTTTTTAAGATTTTCTCTTTTGCAGTGAGTGAAATCCTTTCCAAGACAGGTTTTACACAAACTGTTTATTATGTACTGAGATCGAGGCAGCGTTTCAAACAAGTGATTTCTTTATTAGATCAGAACACAGACAAACAACACACAGAACGACTCAACTATATACAGTTTGAACCAGGGAAACCACACCTCCGGGTACAATAACGCCCAATCAATGATTAGTGCTTGGGTCCAATGGGAATTGTTCCCACCGAAAGTCAAGAGCCTTCCTGGATTGGTCTGTTTGCAACAGCGACCGATCCGGTTGCTTAGTTCAGGATGCTGACAGTCTATGGAGCTTGTGACCGAAGCGCACGCTTTGCATAGTATACAGACAACCCAGTACATAACACTGTGTGTAATCTGAAGATTTGGATGTGAGACAACCTATGGCATTAGAGAATGATACTTGCTACCCCAGCCCACGGCCAAGGCCCTGCAATGTTTAGTCCAAGGAGCCTGCTGTCACCTATAAAGCCTTAGACCCCCATAGCAGGAGGAGTGCTTCTCTTGCTATGCTCTGCCCCAACAGTGTCACTCACTCAACAGGGCAAAGCCTTCTGCAAGAGTGCTGGCTGTCCATTCATGTGCATTCTCTGTGGTGGCTCCCACATAATGTATCATGAGCCTCTTAGGAAGATCCGCATGCTGCTGCTGTTCTGTGAAATGTGCAAAATAGATCGGTTGCAGTGTTATGCCAAACACTCTAGTACACCTTCTTTGAGCATGCTCTGACTCTTTTGGTTTCCAGGAGGCTGGTACACTCTGTCCAGTATCCAAACCCCTTCTCTTGAAACACCAGTTCTTGTCTTGAGTTTTTAAACTGACTCTTAAGGTCTCTAAAGGCAGTTTCTAACCACACCAGACCAGGGGTCTCTGCACTCTTCAGAGCTAACTCCCTGTTTAACTGGGTAGGGAATTTTCTTCTCTCTCTAGAAGATCTATCCCCTTTCCTTGAAGCCTGCAAGCCATCCAACGGCAGGGGGAGGAGGTGAATCCCACCTCATTTCCTTCAGGGTCCTGGCCCACAAGCCCACTTTCTGCAGCTGCATTACTAGCGGCTAATTAAATGTTTCCGTCCTCTGCGGCCCAATCAACTGTGAATTAATCCGCTTTAACGAAGCTGCCTCTGCCCCCAGTCGAAATCTTGAGCCCCCTGACTGCTTCTTTGCCAAACGCTTGCGAAAGAGAGAACCCTCTCAACATTGTATTACCTAATCCGGGCTTTGGTGCATTTGGAATTGCATGACGACGATGAAGCTCATTTGCCTTAGCTGGCCGTCAGTGGGGATGGTTAGCGAGCCCCAACCAAGTCGTTTCAACTTGAACCTGTTGGTTGGACAGATGGGAAGGCCTGAGGGGGGAAAAGGGAAATAATGAGAGTGGGTGGATTGAGCCCTTTTTCCAGTTTCTCTAGCAGGAAAAGAAACAGAAATGGGGGGACCCTGAAAAAAACTTTTAAGATTTTCTCTTTTGCAGCGAGTGAAATCCTTTCCAAGACAGGTTTTACACAAACTGTGCATTATGTACTGAGATCGAGGCAGCGTGTCAATCAAGTGATTTCTTTATTAGCTCAGAACACAAACAACACACAGAACGACTCAACTATATACAGTTTGAACCAGGGAAACCACACCTCCTGGAACAATAACGCCCAGTCAATGATTAGTGCTTGGGTCCAATGGGAATTGTTCCCACCGAAAGTCAAGAGTCTTCCTGGATTGGTCTGTTTGCAACAGCGACCAATCCGGTTGCTTAGTTCAGGGTGCTGACAGTCTATGGAGCTTGTGACCGAAGCGCACGCTTTGCATAGTATACAGACAACCCAATACATAACACTGTGTGTAATCTGAAGATTTGGATGTGACACAACCTATGGCATTAGAGAATGATACTTGCTACCCCAGCCCACGGCCAAGGCCCTGCAATGTTTAGTCCAAGGAGCCTGCTGTCACCTATAAAGCCTTAGACCCCCATAGCAGGAGGAGTGCTTCTCTTGCTATGCTCTGCCCCAACAGTGTCACTCACTCAACAGGGCAAAGCCTTCTGCAAGAGTGCCGGCTGCCCATTCATGTGCATTCTCTGTGGTGGCTCCCACATAATGTATCATGAGCCTCTTAGGAAGGTCCCCATGCTGCTGTTGTTCTGTGAAATGTGCAAAATAGATTGGTTGCAGTGTTATGCCAAACACTCTAGTACACCTTCTTTGAGTATGCTCTTACTCTTTTGGTTTCCAGGAGGCTGGTACTCTCTTTCCAGTACCCAACCCCCTTCTCTTGAAACACCAGTACTCGAGTCTTTAACTGACTTTTAGAGTCTCTAAAGGCAGTTTCGAACCACACCAGACCAGGGATCTCTGCACTTTTCAGAGCTATCACCCTGTTTAGACTGGGTAGGGAATTTCCTTCTCTCTCTAGAAGATCTATCCCCTTTCCTTGGCTCAAATGGGAGTCTCTGTCTAAACTACCCACCCATCCTTGCCAACTTTCCCCCAATTCTCTTGTCTGTTAAACTGCTCTCAGTCAGGGCTGAATTCCAAATGAATTCTCCTCCTTAGCATCCAGCTCTAAAGCCTCTCTCCACTAAGCTGATGCTAACCACTCAAGGATGTTTCTGTGAAGAATGAACCCTTCACGGTCCTTCAGCTGTTTGTACAGCACTTCTAAGCTTTTAAAAAGTGCAGTCCTTCACAGCAGGGTATAAAAGAAGTAAATAAAATCTTCTGTAACAATACATGAACACATGAAGCTGCCTTATACTGAATCAGACCACTGGTTCATTAAGGTCAGTATTGTCTACTCAGAGTAGCAGTGACTCTCCAGGGTTTCAGGCTAGGGTCTTTCACATCACCTACTATCTAATCCTTTAATGGGAGATGCCGGGGACTGAACTTGGAACCGTCTGCGCACCAAGCACATTCTCTGCCACTGAGCCATGGCCCCTCCACAAACCAAGCATATGCTAATGAATTATGCTAATGAGTTCCCCTAGCTCTTTTTCTACGAAATGACCCCTGACTCAGAACCTCTCAAAAAATGAAGCTAGGAATCTCAAAATTGGCCACCAGCTTCAGGATGAAAAGAATCAAAATATCCTGGGGTCCAAAACTCTCAAACCCTCCAGCTTTTTGCATTGGAAGCCATGGTTGTCTCTGCCAGGCATAATTCATCGGAAAAGAAAGTAAGCTTTTGAAACTTGCCATGAAATTCAGGATGATGATGGGAGTTGCAGGGCCAAAAACGAAGGGAATTAGAACATCCTAGCCTGGGTTGTCCGCAAACCACCATTGCGATGGAAGCGAACATTGTCTGTGCCAGGCATAACTCATCAGAAAATAAAGCTAGGAGTTTACAAACTGGTGACAGCGCCCTGCTTCAGGATGATGGTAGGACTGGCAGTGCTGGAAATGAAGGGAATCAGACCCGTCCTGGCACAGATTAGCTCAACAACATTGCTTTGCTACTTGCAAAGGAAGCAAAGGTTTATTCATGAGGTGCCAGGAAAGCGCAAGCAGCGCAGACAGGGCGGACGGAAAATATCCCATCCTTTCTAAACAAAGGGGCTATAACAACTTCTGTGACCGTCAGAGCCTGTGCGCTGCAGTGATTAGAATGTCAGACTAAGGCCATGGTTCTAAGACCAACATGGCCGAGGATGTGTATTTGGCTGCCTTTGGGCGAGTCACACAATCCCAGCCAGTCCCACCTTGCTGGGTTGTTTCTGTTAAGATCCAATGGAGAGAGGAGAATGATGTCAGTTGTTCTTGGTTCCCAGTGGGGAGAAAAGTGGGGTGTGACGATTGTTATGGTTTTGGCTACAGCTTGCCAACAAAAGAGGCTCACTCCTGATGTTGGTTCATCTGGTTGTAGCTGCAGGGTTTTTTTGACAGAATGCTGTGACCAATTAAGAAATCTCCGAAAGGGGGCTGCCCACCAAAGACTCCCACACGATATGAGAGTTATACCAGTAAAAATTAACAACTGAAACTTCTATTGAAAATAATACAACACTCTAGTCAGTGACAACATCAATACTAATAGATTCACAAAGTTACAGGATTCCAGTTGCCAACTAATCCAGTAGGATGTGGTTAAACAGTGAATTGAAGAAATAGCTAGAACATCCTATAAACAGGGGAACAATAATCTTAACTAAGCACTATTAATAACTATACAGAGTAATTACATGGAGACATAACAATCACAGTGAGGAAAAATAACGTCAACAGTGAGGAGTAAAGATGCCAGTAACAGTGACACAAGGTCCCAGTTTACTTCCCCAGTCGCTATTACAGAAACAATAATTCTGTATTGAGTGAAACAATTAGCAAATCTTTTCAAGCCTCCCACAGGAGTAGCCTGGGTGATAACCTCCTGGTCTCCCGTCCGGGATATAGAACATCAACAAGGAACACGGTCAATTCGGCACAGCCTGATAAGCCCAGCAGGAACTCATTAGCATAATAGGCCACACCCAACAGCAGGAACTCATTAGCATATTGGGCCACACCCCTGACAGCACAGCTCATTAGCACATTAGGCCGCACCCCCATGTTACCAGAAGTGTGGTCATCCAGCCACACCCACCTTTTGCTTCTTATTCTGTTTACCTTGTTTGTTGTCAAAACCCAGGGCCTTTTTTTGTAGCAGGAACTCTTTTGCATGTTAGGCCACACACCCCTAATGTAGCCAATCCTAATGAGTTTCTGCCGTTGGGTGTGGTCTACTATGCAATGAGTTCCTGATAGGCATGGCCAACTTGTTCCTGCCCAAAAATAGCCCTGCTGATAACATTCAAAGATGGAAAGAACTGCTCCTTCAGTATTCAGACTGGCAGGCACAGGCAGCTACAGTGTTGGCGAGTGGAGCAAGCTGGGGCAGAGCCCTTAGTCATAAATATGGCTGAAGGTGGGAGTCGGATTAAAGGTTGCTGAGTGGTTGGGTGGGAAGAAGAGAAGGAAGCAGAAAAAGATGAGGATATGGGAGTTGCCATGAGGAGAGGAAGGGGATACTTTCAGGTCCTTGCACGTTCTCCACTGTATAACTGCGCCTGCCGCCACACAATTGGGCCATAGGTTTCCCAGACAGGGCTGCAGTGGCTCAGAGGTTAAGGCGCTGAGCTGCAGACCAGAAGTTCAGCAGTTCGTAGTTCAGCAGTTCGAGACCCGAGTGCCTCGTGACGGAGTGAGCTCTCAGCTCTCCTGCCAACCTAGCAGTTCGAAAACAAGAAACTGCAAGTAGGCAAATAAGGTACCACTTCTGTGGGAAGGTAACAGTGTTCCGTGCGCCTTGGTGTCTAGTCATGCCGGCCACATGGCCACGGAAACGTCTTTGGACAGCGCTGGCTCTTCGGCTTGGAAACGGAGAGGAGCCCCGCAACCCTAGAGTCGGATTCGACTAGATTTCGAGCAAGGAAAACCTTTACCTTTTTTTGCCAAGTAGAGGCTGCTGGGGGAGGGAAGGGAGGAAAGCTGAAGACAGAGGCAGATTAAGGTAGGTTGGCTGGGGGGTGGGAAAGAGAGAAGGAAGCAGGAAAAGGGAAGAAGCTGGGGGGGGGACGACTTTCAGAGAACAGAAAGAGGAAATCGTGGGGGAGAAGAAAATAAGATGTGCCTCCCTCGAGTCTTTGCAGGTCTTCCACTCATAAATAATAATACTAAGGTTGCAATCAATCTGAACCCTTCTATGCATTATATGACCTTTAGCCAGCCCAATGTTCTGCACCCTTAGGGTGCGGTCAGGCGGCATGCTGGGAGCAGGTTAAACTGCTCCGGTTCTAACCGGATTATATTTGATCTGGATAATCGCGATCACACTTACCTTCCTTATCCCGCCTCACCGCGCAGTCACTTCACTCCCCAGCGTCTACACTACTGAGGTGCCGGAGCGTGCATCGGCGGGGTTTAAAACATTTTTTCCCCTCAGTTTGCACATGTGCATAAGCGCCCCTCCATAGAAGGGGGGGGGGAACTATCATGGCGCATGTGCAGAACCACCAGGGCGAATCAATCCAACCCCTCCAACAAAAGACTTTCCTTTAATTTTTGACCCAAAAATGGCCTCCATGAGATCCCGAACTCATCTAAATGCTAAAACGAGTGACCATTTAAATGTCGGTTTTCTAAACGCAGTGGCGGAGCTCTGCCTATGCGCGCACCGCCAACGCATTTGAAAAATGGCGGGCGAAAAGCAGAAGCCTCGGGCATCTTTCGAGCAGGGAGGGGGGTTTAACCTGGAAGTGGCTCAACACCACAGGAGCGATCAGATGTCAGCTAAAACCGGAGAATCAGGAAAACACCCCTTGGGGACCTGGTAACAAAATACTCCGTTTTAAAGGGGGTTTGAGCCAGAAAGCGACAGCTGGGGACGGTGCGCAGATGTTGGGTGTGTGAACGTGGATATAAAATCAGTTACTGAAGCGTGCCGAAAGCGGACTAAACGGCCCGTCTGAACGCACCCTTAGAGCACCTGCAGGGAAATGACAAGTCTTTGGTGGTGGGAACCTCAGAGAAGGGGCTCTTTACCCCAGAAAGGGAGCACAAGGAGCCAAGGGGGGAGAACAATTACTACCGCTTCCCAAGAGAAGCCCCTTCATCCAACAGTCAGTACGCACCCCATCAGGGAGGGAGAACCTCTGCCCCAAACTGGGAATGCTCCCATGCCCCCCCCACTCCCTGTGCAGTGACTGGGGGGGGCATCTACATGCATGGGAGAGGGAAGGCCTCAGAGGCCGCCCCTCATCCCGATCGGAATATGCCTACTGGTGCATATGCAGTTGCATGGTGCTCCCCTCGCCTTGGAAGAACAGAGCAGCACGCTGGAGCCCCTGCAAAAGAGCAGCCACTGTTAGGGATCTCTGTGTAAATAGAGTTAATAACACAGAAGAACACTTGTATTAGCGTTTTAAAGAGAAGCTTTACTGACTAATGAGGGAGTGAGTTACTGGAAGATTAAAGAAACAATACAGGGAAATCATCCTGTCTAGCTGCTCTATCCAGATCTTTACTTAGGCACTTCCAAACATCGTGTGCGGGAAGGCAAGAGAGACAAGACCGAGCAATAAACTGAAACCCAATCCTTACTCTCTAGTCCACCCCCCAAAGTACTGATTACCAGTGTTCCCTCTAAGATGAGTTACTGTGATCTAGCTCACAGTTTTTTAGCCTCTGGCTCACAGATTTTTGTCTTAGCTCAGGAAGGATGGCTCCAGAGCAAACTAATTTACGCAGTTGCCAAATCGCTCGCTCACAACTTTAATGCCGGTAGCTCACAGAGTAGAATTTTTGCTCACAAGACTCCACATCTTAGAGGGAGCACTGCTGATTACCCATCTGGAGAGTCCCAATGCTAACTAATTATGCATTTTGTCACCTTGCTCCAGAGGCCAATACTTAGTCATTGGGTCCTTCTCCTAAACTAGCTAGGACAGCAGCATGCATAAACAAACAGTTAATTCTTTCATGACTACAGAGAGGGAACTTGTAAACCCCAACAGCAACCCCCACAGCCCAGCGGGGTCTTCGGCAGTGAAGGCCTAGAGCCAGGGGGTTCCCCCAAGGGGAAGGTGCTGCCCCTACCATTGCATGGGTCACAACCCAGAGGCATGTTGCAGAAATGGGGGCACCCTTTTGGCAGGCAGTGGCTGAGTATGACCACAGCAAGCCACTCAGCCACAAGCCAATGGCAGTGGTGGGGGGGCACAGTTACCCTTCCACTGACCACAGCCAGGGTACCTGGCGGCCTGATGCCGTGCAGGAGTCTCGTGGTGTCCCACGAGGCAGCCAGGGCAGACAAGGGGTCTGTGGAGCCCCCTGCAAAAAAGGGGTTGGTTTCTGCTTCCTCAACAAGTAGGGCTGCCAAGTCCCCCTGGAGGGCGGATAATCCCCCGCTTTGGAGGCCCGATTTCCGCCAACTCTATGTTTTCCCCTCAGATGGCTGTGGCCCCGCCCCCAGTGTGCCCGGTGTCATCACGTCACATCTGGCTGACGTGCATGCGGCGCACGCGCACAAAGCGCACACAAGCGCACTAGGGACGCTGTCTGGGAGCCCCCCACCGTGAAGAAAAACGGACTTGGGAACCCTATCAACAAGCCTCCCTAGTCCCACCGGGCCCCAAGAAATAGCTTGTAGGCCATTTGAATGATCAGGGTGTTTTAAAAACCCTTGGCTCCTCAGAGAGCAGGGAGGCCAAGTGTCAGGTCTTGGACACAATCACTCTCACCAAACTCTTGTGTCAGCATGATTTGTTGATTGAGAAGTGAAACAGGTTCCAAGCGTAGACATGTTCTGTGTCAGAACTGACACCCAGGTGTCAGGACAGAGCCTATATGCTATGCAGGACGTCCCCCCTAAAGTGCACTACCCAATCACTATCCGCATTCAGCCCGCCAAACGTCCCCAAAACACTGCCCCCCACACCTGCTGCTAGCCCTTGCACTATCTAGAAATTCCCTGCACTCAAGGTCGAAGTGGGCGCTGAGATCATGCGTTTCTCGGGCACTGCGTAAGCCGACACTCACACACTCCCATCACCCCCCTTCCGTTTAGCCAGAAGGATAAACAGACTAGAGAAGGAAAGAGAAGCAATTAACCCTTGAGGCCACAGAGTCCATGACAAGTGAGGCACAAGCTTGACACCAAGCCGGTCAGGCCTCAAGCTGGCCCAGGACCCTACCCATCAGGGACACATGCCGGTGACCCCTCCCCAGCCCCACAGAGGCTTGCAACCACACCCAGGAGGCCTCGCTCTCCTTGCAAGTGCCAGAGCCCAGCCCAGCCCAGCCCGGCCTTGAACTGCTGACGGCCCTGCCCCCCCCCCCAAGACAACCCAGCAGAGGCATTGCCTTTCCATGCAACCTGGCTGAATGCCCTTTTTCTGGCCTCCATGCGGCCTGGAAGCTGCCAGGGTGACAGTGACCTCTTGTCCTGGACAGGCACAAGACCAGTCCTTTGCTGAGGCCCCTGTAGTGCCAATGCCATGAGAAGAACAGCCCCCCCCCCATCTCTCTCATTGTGGCCAGCAGCAGCCAGGTTCCCTTTGAGCCTGTTGGTGAGGATGCTGAGCAGGGGGCTGAGGCCGTACTGTAGGTGGCTGGAGCAGGGAGGTGTCAGCGGAGAGGCTGGAGCCACACTGCACTCTCTGGGCCTCCCCCCCCCCATGCGAGGTGGCGACCGGGATGGACCGCCTGGTAGAGCAACATGACAGGACCGCGTCCTGCTCCTGAAGTTCCGCACAGGAAGTGGAGAGCCGCTGGTTTCTGTGACATACGTCCTTGGCCTGTAGTCCATGGCCTGGGACTTGGCCGGGGTGGGGGAAGTACTGCAGCCTCCAGATGGAGTCTGGAGATTTCCTGCTTTAACAACTGATCTCCAGCTGACAGAGATCAGCTCCCTGGAGAAAATGGCTGCTTAGAAGGGTGGACTCTATCGCATTGTACTACTGTTGAGGCCCCTCCCCTCCCCAAACCCCACCCTCTCCTGGCTCCACCCTCAAAGTCTCCAGGTATTTTGAGCCCAGACTTGGCAACCCTAACATTTGTCCTGTTTTTGAGGCCACTTCCTCATTTCCTGAGGCTCTGGGGACCCCTCCCCCCTTGCTGTTTTGGTTACTCTGCCCTCTGCTGGAGTATCCTGGCAAGGCTTTTTCTTTCCCCACCCGTGTAGAAAAGAAGAGCTCTTATGAGGAAAGGGTGAAGAATTTGGGGGTTTTCCACCCAGAATGGCTTAAGGAGAGGGTGACAGGGAAGATGCTTTTAAAACTACAAAATGTGAAGAAAGTCATTTTCCTCCTTTGCTCCTGAACTAGAACTTAGGGGTTGCCCTGTCCAGCGCCAGCTGCAGCTAGCCAACGCCTTCTAGGTATGAGTCAACGCAGGACCCCTGACGAAGGCTTAAATCATCTTTATTTAACTTCACATGCATTCAGAAGATCATTTACTCACAATCAAGCTGATAGCTGGGTAGAGAAGTTACATCTTTGTGATCTAAGTCAATTCTATGGCCGTGGTGAGAAAGAGATGAGTTTACCTTTCTCCTTCGAGGTAAGAATAGACCTATGTAGAATAGACCTATAGACCTTTGTCTATTC
>NW_015174859.1:468678-474822 GCF_001447785.1 Gekko japonicus
TGCTAATGAAGCCTGATAACTACAACTATGCATAATTGGCATGCTACACTGCTAACTATGCTCTAGATAGAAAATTAAGGCATGCAAAACTTGAGTCTTCAGTCTTCAAGTTCTTCTTTGGTGCAGAGCAGAACCACATCAGTGACTGGCCTGGTGAAAGTCTTGGTCGGCCAGGGGCGGTCCTGTGGGCCATCATGTGTGAAGATCAGCCATCTTCTGCTGCTGATAGAACCCCTTGAGCGTACGACACCGTATACATCTCTGAAGTACTGCAGCGATGCATCTCTTCGATCTGAAGATCCACAGGCCTGCTGCCCTGATGGCTCCTTCTGTGAGATGCCGCCCTTGGTGACGGACCCGTTGATGGGCAGTGGATTTGGGGCAGATTAAACTGCTGGACATCACCGGATGGGCAACACCGAAATCAGATTGATTATATAATTTGCATTCAAAGATGGAGAAGCTCTATCCAGTCAGTAAAAACAAGACCTGGAGCTGACTGTGGTTCAGATCATGAGCTACTCATTGCAAAATTCAGACTTAAACTGAAGAAAATTGGGAAAACCACGAGGCCATTCAGGTTTGACCTAGATCGCATCCCTGATGAATATACAGTAGAGGTGAAGAATAGATTCAAGGGTCTGGATTTGATAGATAGAGTGCCTGAAGAACTATGGACGGAGGTTCGTGACATTGTACAGGAGGCAGCAATCACCACCATCCCAAAGAAAAAGAAATGCAAGAAAGCAAAGTGGCTGTCTGATGAGGCTTTACAAAAAGCAGAGGAAAGAAGGAAAGCGAAAGGCAAAGGCGAAAAGGAAAGATTTACCCAACTGAATGCAGATTTCCAGAGAACAGCAAGGAGAGATAAGGAGGCCTTCCTGAATGAGCAGTGCAAAGTAATAGAGGAAAACAATAGAATGGGAAGGACTAGAGATCTCTTCAAGAAAATTGGAGAAATCAAGGGAAATCACCATGCAAAGCGGGCCATGATAAAGGACAAAAACGGTAGGGACCTAACAGAAGCAGAAGAGATTAGGAAAAGATGGCAAGAATACACAGAAGAACTATACAAGAAAGACCTCGATGTCCTTGACAACCACGACGGTATAATCACTGACCTCGAGCCAGACATCCTGGAATGTGAAGTTAAATGGGCCTTAGAAAGCATTACTAACAACAAAGCTAGTGGAGGTGATGGTATCCCAGCTGAGCTATTCAAAGTCTTAGAAGATGATGCTGTTAAAGTGCTGCACTCAATTTGCCAGCAAATTTGGAAAACACAACAGTGGCCACAGGATTGGAAAAGATCAGTATACATTCCAATCCCAAAGAAGGGCAATGCCAAGGAATGTTCAAACTATCGCACAATTGCACTCATATCACACGCTAGCAAGGTCATGCTCAAGATCCTACAAGCTAGGCTTCAACAGTACGTGGATAGAGAACTACCAGAAGTACAAGCTGGGTTTCGAAGAGGTAGAGGAACGAGAGATCATATTGCCAACATTCGCTGGATTATGGAGAAAGCAAGAGAGTACCAGAAAAATATCTACTTCTGCTTCATTGACTATGCTAAAGCCTTTGACTGTGTGGATCACAACAAACTATGGCAGGTCCTTAAAGAGATGGGAGTACCAGACCACCTCACATGTCTCTTGAGAAACCTGTATAAGGGCCAAGAAGCGACAGTTAGAACCGGATACGGAACAACTGATTGGTTCAGCATAGGAAAAGGAGTACGACAAGGATGTATACTGTCACCTTGCTTATTTAATATATATGCAGAGTACATCATGCGAAATGCTGGCCTGGATGAATCACAAGCGGGAATTAAGATTGCTGGGGAAAAGATCAACAACCTCAGATATGCAGATGATACCACTCTAATGGCTGAAAGTGAAAAGGATCTAAAGAGCCTCTTGCTCAGAGTAAAAGAGGAGAGCGCAAAAGTGGGCTTGAAGCTCAACATCAAAAAAACTAAGATCATGGCATCCGGCCCCATCACTCCTTGGCAAATAGAAGGGGAAGCTGTGGAAGTAGTGACAGACTTCACGTTCCTGGGATCCCAGATCACCGCAGACTGTGACTGCAGCCATGAAATTAAAAGACGCCTGCTCCTTGGGAGGAAAGCGATGGCGAACCTAAACAGCATGATAAAAAGTAGAGACATCACCCTGCCAACAAAAGTCCGCATGGTCAAAGCAATGGTATTCCCAGTAGTCATGTATGGCTGTGAGAGTTGGACTATAAGGAAGGCCGAGCGCCGAAGAATAGATTCTTTTGAACTATGGTGCTGGAGAAGACTCTTGAGAGTCCCTTGGACTGCAAGAAGAACAAATCAGTCAATCCTCAAAGAAATCAACCCTGACTGTTCCCTGGAAGGCCAGATAATGAAACTGAAGCTCAAATACTTTGGCCACCAAATGAGAAGGGAGCACTCACTGGAGAAGACCCTGATGCTGGGAAAGATTGAAGGTCAAAGAAGACGGGGACGGCAAAGGATGAGATGGGTAGACAGTGTCATCGATGCAACGAACATGAAGTTGAGCAAACTTCAGAGGATGGCGGAAGACCGGAGGGCCTGGAGGGAGCTGGTTCATGGGGTCGCAAAGAGTTGGACTCAACTGTGCGACTGAACAACAACAACAAAACTGCTTTTGTAGAATTAACTTGGAGAGCACCTCCCCAGGATATGACAATGACCTTTGTGAAGGAGTGAACTCCCAAGCCCCGTTTCCTTTGGGTCCTTGGGAAGCTGGAGAATCCCATCATCACGTCATGTCTCTATCTATAGTGCTGCCCCTTTCCCTTATTCCAGGAGGAGACCAGAAACAAACTGGGTACCCAGTTTGGTGTAGTGGTTAAGAGCACGGACTCTACTCTGGGAGAGCTGGGTTTGATTCCCCACTCCTCCGCATGCAGCTGCTGGTGTGACCTTGGGTCAGTCATAAGTTCTCTCAGAGCTGTTCTCTCAAGAGCAGTCCTCGAAAGAGCTCTCTCAGCCCCACCTACCTCACTGTGTGTCTTGTGGGGAGGGGAAGGGAAAGGATATTGTAAGCTGCTCTGAGACTCCAAGTAAAGGGCAGGGTATAAATCCAATCTCCTCCTCCTCCTCCTCTTCTTCTTCCTGCTGGACGAATCTGCGCATCTAGGGCTTGGTACCTACACTGCTGTTTAGAGGTTGATGGATCTTCACTCTTATTTATATCTGACAAAGTGAGCTTTAACCCATGAAAGCCCTCTGACCAGGACTCTGTTGCCCTCTGCTAGTGGCCCTGTATTCTGTTCTACTACTTACAGCCGAATATGGGTACATGAGACCAAATGGATGTGGTGTGTTTATGGAGATCAGATTTAGAGCATTCAAAAAATAAGCAACTTTAATAAACACAAATTTAAAAAATGTGTACATGGTCTATTGAAGCATCGGGCTGAGCAAGGATACAAAGAAAAGGTGAAAATCTGCAAACCTGTCACCCTATGCTTGGTACTTATCCTAAATGATGTTTAATTAGGACGGGCTAGCATTACTTGAAACTACAGTCGTTTGAAGTTCAGCATTCAGCAATGAAGTTCTCTTTGCTGGAGCTTCTCGCCATTGTCCCTTGCCACATGGACAAGACGTAGAGAAAGGTTTATTTTTTCATGGCTTGTGTGTCTCTGGCCAGAAGGCCCATGATAAGAGAGAGCTTCTTCCCCACATCCTGTGAATGTATAATTTCCCCTTGCAAATTCTGTCCCTCCCCCCGGGATGGTCTTCCTGCTGCCCAGAAGAAGAGAACACTTTCTAGCCATTTGGCTGCTTCCCTTTGGGTTTGACATTCTAGCAAGATCTGTCCCCCTGGAGAAAATAGCTGCTCTGGCGGGTGGACTCTAGCAGGGCATTATATCCGGCTGAGGTCTCTAAGCCCTTGTATTACTTCAGCCAGAGCTGGTAGCATCTGTAAGTCCTAGAACAGGGGCGTCAAATTCATTTGTTATGAGGGCCGGACCTGACATAAATGAGACCTTGTTGGGCCGGGCCATGTGTGTCATAAAATGTAATGCCAGGTAGCGGAGGTATAAACTTTATAAAGGACACAAACACAAAGGGTTTTTTTACTTAAAATAAAAACCTGCTTAAAACATTAACACTCTTGTAATAGTTTGTTTATTTAACAGTGTCTGATAACTGACACCTCTTGCTCTGAATTATTACATCAAAATGTCTGTTCTGTTGCAATCTTGGGTATGCTGTTCAGGTGTGTATCTGTAAGCTGCAAACCTACAATAACGCAGCAGCAGAACTAGAAGTGGAAAGCCCTCTGGGGGCCTATGCCCGGTCCCCAGGCCGCATGTTCGACACCCCCACCCTAGAAGTACTCAGTGCTTGCGGCCCCCTCCTTCTTGCTGGCTCCGAGTTTGCAGCTGGCTTTCCCCAAACAGAAAGAGCACAGTCAGGATGAATTAAACACGAGGGCACATCCTCGGGTGGAGGGCATTTCCCACAGTCTTTCTTCACAGAGAAGGAGATGTCTAAATCAATGGCAATTGGTCAAGATGGATAAATGAAACCTCCATGGCTTATGGCAGTGTATCTCTGATTGTGGGGTAGGGGCAACTGGAGGAGGCTTTGTTCAAGAGCCTCACATGCCACATAGCCTCTGTGAGAAACGGGATCCTTGGGCAAGATGGGCTGTTGCTGGTCCGATCCAGCAGAGCTTTCCTGACCTTAAGGAACCAACAGCTGCCCAAGGAAGATAGAAGGGCAGAGGGGGAAGGAAGCCCGTCAGGCATCTCTCTTGGAGCTTAAGAGCCGGCTGCTGGGAACAAAAAGAGCGAGGTGTCTGTACTCTGTACTCTGTTCTGAGAACCCGGGGAAGGGGGGCTACGGGGAGGGGTGGGGCACCTCCTCGAATTCCTGGGCCTGCTGGGCGTTTTAACTGGGTGGGGTGTAGCTGCATCAGAGCCAGATGGTTTCCTTTCTTCTTTATTACTGGGTGGTGGTAAAAGGACAAACCAAACCCCAGGCAAAGTCTGTGAGATCATCAGCCCCAGTCTTTTGATGACCAGCCCAGGACCCCCGGGGAAGTTAGGGATAATCTAATGCATTTTCAATGCATGTAAGGGTTGGGATGACGCCTATGACCTCAGAGTGGGGTGGGGCCACCAGCAGGCTCATCATCCCATACTCCCCCCCCCATATTATGGTATCTGTGAGAAGATGAACTCCTGAAAGCAGAAAGCCGCGGACTCAGCCAGAACGCCTGCACAGGAGGCCCTTGAGACATGAGGGGCACGCAGAGGATTGCCTCACCAAGACAGACTTGCCAATCAACCCTGCAGGGTTGCATCTATTTCCAGCCCTTGCAAGATCCCAGCAAGGGCGCCCATTGAATCCAGATGCCAGCAAATGTTTGACGTTGAGTGAAGTCTTCTGAATCTGGCCTGCTGCCACTTTGCCGGTGGGTGGGGGAGAGACCCACACTAGTCTTGACACGGGGGACTTCCTCTGGGAGTTCAGGCCTTGGGCAGATGGTCTCCCTCCCTCCCTCCCACCCACCCCCTCCGCCTTCGTTGGCTCTCTGCCTCTGCTCTGCCCACCCCCACCATGCCAGAGGAAGAAGGGGGCTTATGCCTGGGGCAGGGCAGGGCTGGGCAGGGGGGACAGCACAAAACATGGGCCTGTGTCTGAGAGAGAGAGAAGGTGGTTAGGATAAAGCACCCGATCACAATGCCCGCAGGGGTCAGTGCGCTCAGCAAAGGGCCCAGTGAGGGCAGCTACAGCAGAAGCATCTTTGGCTTTTGCATGTGAGGGAGCCCCCACAGCCCTCCTCCAATGTCTGGGGGGGGGGCGCCCTTAACCAAGCCAAAAGGCAGCTGGAGGGGACCATCTACTTCCCTCTGGGGGGCAGTTCCCTTTGCAGCTGCCGAGGCCTCAGGTGGTGGGGGAGGGGGGGTCAGAGCCGCCAGGGCACAGGGTCTCCCTCCCAGGGCCCCTGTTGGTGCTGCAGGCACAGTTCCAGCAAAGCCCCGGCTCTGACCTTGCCTCAAAGCAGAACAGACTTAGAGTCCAGTCAGGCACCTTTAAGACCAACCAAGTTTTATTCAAAGTACACCGTTTCAAACAGAGGTCATTTCGGGGGGGGGGGGGGTTCACGT
>NW_015174859.1:475395-485109 GCF_001447785.1 Gekko japonicus
TGTTGCCTTCTGACACACATCCGGTGATGTCAGGGGGTGTGGCATATGCAAATACGTTATGCTAATGAGTTATGCTAATGAGCTCCTGCACCTCTTTTTCTACAAAATGACCCCTGGTTGGTCTTAAAGGTGTCTGACTGGACTCTAAATCGGTTCTGCTGCTTCAGACCAACATGGCTGACCACCTGGGTCTATCTTGCCTCAAAGTGACACTCCAGCCACTCTACTGAAATGCAACAAATGGGGGGGAGGCACAGTAGAGCCCCTGAGCCGCAGAATATACCTATTTGTGTGTTGCCTTTTGATTATAATAGGAGCCTATTTGTACCTTAAAATCATGCTGTGGCCAGGCCCCATCTGGAGTCCCGAGACTTCGAGTGAAGGGCGGGGTATAAACCCAACTCCTCCTCCTCCTCCTCTTCGCCTGTGGAAGGGCCTGGCTTCAAGGCCTGGAGTGCCCAGGGAGCTGGCAGCAGGAAAGGCCCAAGGCCTTGGAGAGCCAGCGAAAGGGTCACCAACCGGCTGACTCTGCGTCAGACTGCCTTCCTCCTGTGTGTGTGTGTGGGGGGGGTGCCTGCTGAGCCCCCTTGAGCCCAGGCTCCTGAGCCTTTCTCAGTATCAGCCCCCCACCCCTGACTTTTGGACTGGGCCCCATCCACAGCCATGCGATCAGACCGGTGAGGGTCCGTCTAGTTCAGCATCCTCAAGTCACATGGTAGCCACCCAGATGGCCTGGAGGGTCAGAAAACAGAGCACAGAGGCCGAGGCCTTCCCACCTCCCTCCAGGCCACCTCCCAGCTATGGTTGCCAGCCTCCCTGGTGGGGCCTGGAGTTCTCCTGGAATTACAACTGATCTCCAGGCTATAGAAGCCTGTTCCCCTGGAGGAAACAAACATCAGAAGAGCCCTGCTAGACCAGACCAGTGAGGGTCCATCTGATTCAGCATCCTGACCGACCAGTGACTCTGGAGGGTCAACAACATGGCACCAAGGCGTTGCCTCTTCCTGGTGTTGCCTCCTGGCACTGGGAATGAGAGGTCGACTGTCTCTGAATGTGGTGGGGGTTTCCTTTACTAATCCCCCTTGAAAGCTGTCTATGCCTGTGGCCATCACTGCGTCCTCTGACAGCAAATTCCACATTTTAATCACTTTCTGTGTAAAGGAGTGTTTCCTTTTGTCTGACCTGAACCTACTGCCCATCAGCTTCATTGGATGCCCTCCAGTTCTAGTATTTTGGGAGAGGTATCTTGGTCAACGCTCTCGACTCCACCCCATGCATAATTTTATCAGCCTCTAGCATGTCCCCTCTTAGGCTGGCTAAGGCATCTGCAGAATGATGGAAACAGCAAGTGTGACCTAGTGGTTAGAGTGTCAGACTCGGGTGTGGAAGATCTGTGCTCCTGTTTGCCAGGAAAGCTTGGGTTGGTCATTCTCTCTCTGCGTGGTTCCTGCAGGTCATTTTCTCTCCAACATGGTTCTTGCAGGGCTCAAATAGGGAAACAGGTATGCTCCCCCTAATTCCAGAGGATGAAAACCTACTCGATGGGAAATAGGGTGTGTGGCTGAAAGGAGCCTCCACCGTCAAGGGCAGTGTATCTCAGTCCGCGTTGACTTCAAGGGTCAGTTCCGCGGGAGAAAAATGGATGCTTTGGAGGGCGGACTCCGTGGCATTGCACCCTTCTGAGTTGCCCGTCCTCCTCCCCGGGCTCCATCCCCAAATCTCCAGGAGTCTCCCGATCTAGAGGAGCTGACCCGCACCCCGCCGGTGGCCAGGGAGCCCCGGGGGCACGCAACCTCCCGGAGGAAACCGGCCCCTTTTCCGCAACAACAGCAGCAGCAGCAGCAGCCGCCGAAGCGGCTCTCCCGGCCGCGCGGCCGGCCTGGGCCAGGGCACCGAGCGGGGCGGGGCGAGTCCCCTGCGGGGTGGGGTCGCCGCCCATCCCCGCCGCCTCGGGCCTGCACGCCGTTGCCGCCGCCCCCAAACAAAGGAGGCTGCTCAAAGGAGACGCCGCCAGAGCACCTAGCCAGCCGGAGGGAGCCGGGCACGCCTGGCCTGCGCCGCGGAAACAAAGGGCGCCCCGCCAGCCATGCCCGGCCGCCAAGCCTGGGGGCTCCTCCTGTCGGCCCTGCTGGGCAGCCTCCTGGCCGGCAGCTGGATGGAAGGGGTCTCTCCTGACAGCACCTATGAGCAGAGATAAAGACAAAACAAAAGCCGGGGGGGGGAGGGGAGGGGAGGGGGCGCGCAACTTTTGCCACTTACGAAATCGCGAAGCTCTGCTTGTGGTGCGTTGTCCTTCGGCATCCAGAATGGTTTCCACCGCTGAGGTCTGTATTTGCAGCTTTCATTTTAAAATGCAGATAGATGCCTTTTCATATATATCTCTGTAATGAAAAGGGCTAGAGGCATACTTTTAAAAATCAAGAACGAAAGCGGGGAGTTGAGAAAACCTGATAGGCAGGTTGTTATAATATTATATGGGTCTGTCCGTTGCCTATTTAAAATAAATAAAATAAATGAGGGGCTGCCAACAGGGAACTGGAGCAGGGAAAAGGTGACGGGGTGGAAGCCCCACTGCCCATGTGCGGTATTGGCAGCTGTAGCAGCAAACAGGGAAACCCCATGAGCCTCTCCCTGTGTGGTAAAGACCTCTGTATGGAAAGGGTCAGGGGGGGAAATCAGACTTTAAATCTGTTGTATTTGCCCTGAATGGAGACTCTTTTCCCAGATGCATCGTTCGCTTACATTTGCATTCAGATTGCAAGTATGCACCGTAATAAAAGAAGCTCAGAGTGTGACCATCTCTTTTAAGTGTGGGTTGTGTGTGTGTGTCTTACATTCAGGATCATTTTTCAGCTAAGGATGGTGTTGCTAAATAGCTCAGCTTGGGCGAATAATGTGATGATGAGGATGCCTGGGTTTGCCACAGGGGCTTGCTAGTTTCTGGTGGCAACTTGTGAGTGAACATGCAGCAGGTCCTGATTTGGATCAGGACTGCTAAACTGGAGAAGGAGGAATTCCCGCCTTCTCCACTGTACTGTTGCTGGCAGCTGACACACTCCAGGATGGAGGGAGCATTATTTTCTCAGTGGGAACAGTAGGCATGGCATCCACTACTGACTCCCAACAGGGCAAATAATGCTTCCCCTGCAGCCCCTGAGCTGTTTCAGCCACCAAAAACAGCACGGGGAAGAAGGTACAGAATCCTCTTTCTCCCTCACAGCAGTCCTGATTTGCGTCAGGCCCTGCTGTCTGTTTACTCACAAGTTGCCTCTGGGAACTAGCAGGTACAATATAGCTGCAAGCCCCTGGGGCAAACTGGAGTGTATTTTAACATCTGCTTAGGTTCTTAATCTGTGTTGTGGTCTTGACGATGTGGTCTGATTTGCCACTGACACCCTGGCAGCACGCTTACTATGTTCTGGAACCTGGAACTAGTGTGTGTGTGTGTGCACACACTGTGTGGCAGTTTTAAAACACACAGAAAATGGCAGTGGGAGAATAGACGGTCTAGTTCGTGGAGAGCCGTGTGTTTTGAAATGAATATTTCAAGCTGTCTTTGGTGCAACTGATAGATTTTGGAGGACTTAAATGCTCCTTCTCTTGCAAATGCAGAACTTCCTCCCCCCCTCCCACGCCTCTCTCGGGATCCTTGTTCATGATGACCCTTTGGCAGGTGCTTGGTACCAGTCCGCTTCTTGAGTATGCTTGCTGCATGCACAGAGTGTTGAACTTCTCGGCCTTGGGGTGAGCGTATTATCAACATCAGCTCAGGAAGCCATGCAACCCGAGTGTGAGAGGCTGGGGCTTGGAGAAGGGGGGGGGCTTGATACCACAGGGTGTTTTTGTTTTTTGTTTTCACTAGCTGGAAATTCTGCCTTGCCCGGTTCATAGGCATCCTCTGTCCTTCCGGCAGGCCTTCTGCTTAATCTGGCTTGTTCTTGGCTGGGGGTCCTGGGGAGACGCTGCTGCGCTGCCGGAGGATTCTGCGTAAGGCCTTTGGGTTTCTCTGGTGCCTGCTAGAAATGGTTCCAGGTGCAGCTTGACTGCTCCGGTGATAGGAGGGAGGTGTACATGAACAGGAGGTGTGCCATATTACTGACCATACAGTTTAAGTAGGGCTGAACTCTCCTCCGAAAGTTAGGGACCCACTCAGCGCCCCTCACTTCCAGCTTGCACGGATGCAGCAGTCAGCCCGTCTTGCTCAAAACACTGGTGCCGTGACTCTGCAGCATCACTGAGTAACTAAAAATGTGGAATTCACTGCCGGTTGGACGTATTGACAGCCTTGAGCATAGATGGCTTTAAAAGGGTGTTAGGTACATTCAGGGAGGAGGTCTCCAGTCATGGCAACGAGCTGTAGCGAGTCAAGGAAAACGCTGAGTGCCAGTGTGAGGAGGCAACGTCCAGGGAAACCCTCGGCCTCTTTTCCCCGTTTGTTAGTCCTCCAGGGCTACTGGTTGGCCACTGTACGAAGCAGGATGTTGGACCACTGGTCTGGCCCTGCTGGGCTCTTTTTATGTTACTTGGTTCTGTCTTTTCTGCACCTCCCGAGAACTGGTACAGAAAAGAGGGCCAAGGGTGCAGATTAGTGAGTATAACGTTTTCCAGTGGAGCTTTTAGCCTGTTAACATAGGAACGTGTCTCTTGTTGTACTCTTCCCACGCATGCTTATTTTTTTGGTTTTGTCCTGCTTTTCTCCTCTGTCAGGAGCCAGAGTGGCCTTTCGCCTCATTCTCCTCCCCCTTGCTTAATCTTCACAACACCAGTCTTGCAAGGGTGGGTTAGGCTGAGAGACTGTGACGGGCCCAAGGTCACTCGGCAGGCTTCCACGGCGGGAGCGGGCATCTGGACTCAGTTGTTCCAGTTGTAGTCCAACACTCTGTTACGCTACATGTGCCCAGTAGAGTCTGACTGCTGCACCTTGGGAGCCCTGGCCGCAAAAGAAGCACAGGGTTTGGCACTCGGCAAAAGCTGAGCCTGGGGAGCTATAAAACCCGCACAGCCACCCCCTTTCTCCCAAGATGGTGGTTACGCTACTGCTGGACTTCGTAAGGAACAACCAGCTGATGTAAGTTTGCAAGTGTGTGGTGTGGAAAGCTGTTTTATGAGGCAGTCCTTCAGCTAGTGGGGGTGAGCAGGTGAGGTGTGAAGTCTTGAGGAGTGTCTGAATAATCTTCCTCAGGAACCCAAGCAACTCTTTGGAGCATTCACACGACAGAGCAGAGCACTTTGCAAAGGATCTTTCAGCAATGCCAGATGGGCTGATCACACCCTTGGTCCTGTCTCTCTGCTGGGACTCCTTTAGTTGATCAGAACTGTAGAAGAGAAGAAGAAGAAGAGATTGGATTTATACCCCGCCCTTCACTACTCAAAGGTGTCTCAGAGCGGCTTACAAACTCCTTTCCCTTCCCCTCCACACAACAGACACCCTGTGAGGTGGGTGGGGCTGAGAGAGCTCTTGACAGAAACTGCTCTTTTTCAAGGACAGCTCTTATCAGAACTATGGCTTGCCCAAGGCCATCCAGCCAGGTGCAAGTGGAGGAGTGGGGAATCAAACCCGGTTCTCCCAGATTAGAGTCCGCGCACTTAACCACTACACCAAACTGTAGATACCTGATGTCATTAAATTTCAGGATGGAATCAGTCTATAGGGATTTGGAGGTAAAAAATCACTTTAGTTTCTGATAACTGACTTGGTAGACTACTTTATACCCGCTTTGCTCTTCTGGAATGTAGGATCGTTGTTGCTGATTTATTTGCTGGTGTATATATATATGATTTTGATTTATTATACCGCCCTAACCCCCGTGGGGGTCTCTGGGCGGTTTACAGAAAGAGTGCTAATCACATTTTTGCTGAATTATGTATGTATGTATGTATGTATGAATTATGTATCCTTGACATTTTTTGTGTGTTTGTGTGCTGTTATTCTGATTGTTATTCTTGATTCCAGTAAAGTTTCTCAAAAAAGAAAAAGCAATGCCAGCTGGGCCAGAGACCCTTAACTCCTCATGCCCTCCAGATGGGGCAGCTCCCACTTGCTCCACCTTTAGAAGGTGTTTGTATGCTTCATCTCGGGATCAGAATGCTGGTGCCAGACAGTCAGTAGGGGCGGATTGCACACAACATGTCGTTCCGGGCTGTTTCTGTCCAGCTGTTGCACTCTGCTGTGGCTTCCTCACTGCAGCCCCTGTTTGGGGGAGAAGCTGTGCAGCAGTATGCAGCAGCCTCCTGTATTGCTCCTGATTTTGTGTTTTTTCCCACTATACTGCAGTCATTCTCAAACCTGGTTTTTGGAAAGGATGCCGTCAAAGCTCCGCCGGATGCTGGCTGGATGGGAAGGCGGGCATTTTTGCAGGTCCTGCTCCCATCCGTACTGTTTGGTTTGCCTTGCCTTCGCCTCCGTAGCCAGCATCTCTTTCCCCAACACCAAGGAGCTTTTTTTTTTTTGCTTTTAAAAATGGGAATTTTTAAGATTGCTGTAGCTGTACAGCAATCCATTTTCAGGATCTGATCATTTTCAGTGTTCATGTTTTTAAAAAGTCTCTCACCCTTTTCATTGTGGAGCGGGAAGGTGCAGACCATACTTTCCCCCTTATAACTCTGCAAAGAATAGGCCTAGAAATGTACTTAAAAAAAAATACCTGGGAAGTATCAGACCATGGCAATAGATCATTATAATGTTATAACCCTCTAGCAATCTAAAATTCCTGAATTTTTTTTTTTAAGTGCCCTGTTGGAAGGGAGGGTGAAATGGTAGCCATGGGGGTGGCTGAGGCGAGGAAGGTATGGGTAAATATCCTGTGTGGATGCTCTGTGAGCACTGCATCATCTCTATGTGGAAGCAGCCCTTGTCTTTGGGCCCCATGCAAAGCACTGGTTTTGCCTTACCCTTTTGCTTTATTTTATGCGAATTAGGTTGCATTACAGACTTACAGAAAGCAGGGTATGAATATATTAAATCTGAAGCTTTTCTGTGGTCAGTCGTTGTTTATACAGTTCAGCCACAGACTCTGTTGGGGTTGCTTGTAAAGCAGCCAAGAGACCCAAAGACTGGTGCTTTTCACAGGGGCGAGAACTGAGGCTCAGGAAGCCCCCATAGCACAGTTTGCACACCCAGATGGTTCGACGTTTCTCCTTCTCCAGCCTTTGTTGACGCCGTGTAGAAGGATCTGTGACGAGAGATGTTTTTTGGATCAGGATCGTCCGGAGAAGTTTCTGCCAGGGGAGTCCTCGCTCCTGACTGTGTTGGCAGGGCCAGACTTCCGGGGTGTGTGTGTGTGTGTGTGTGTGTGTGGATAGCAGCTGGCCAGTTTTAAGCCCTTGTCTGGTCACCACACCTTTAAAAGGATATTACAGCTTTGGAAAAAGTGCAGAAAAGGGCAACTCGAATGATAAAGGGGTTGGAACACTTTCCCTATGAGGAAAGGTTAAAGCGCTTAGGGCTCTTTAGCTTGGAGAAACGACGACTGAGGGGTGACATGATCGAGGTTTATAAGATTATGCATGGGAAAGAGCAGGTAGAGAAAGAGGTACTTTTCTCCCTTTCTCACAATACAAAAACTCGTGGGCACTCCATGAAATTGCTGAGCGGTCGGGTTAGAACGGATAAAAGAAAGTACTTCTTCACCCAAAGAGTGATGAACACTTGGAATTCACTGCCACAGGAAGTGGTGGCGGCTACAAGCATGGACGGCTTCAAAAGGGAATTAGATAGGCATATGGAGCAGAGGTCCATCAGTGGCTATTAGCCACAAGGTATAGATAGGGACTCTGGGGCAAGTGATGCTCTGTCATCTTGGTGCTTGGGGGGGTCAACAGTGGGATGGCTTCTAATGTCCTGGCCCCACTGGTGGACCTCCTGATGGCACTGGTATTTCTGGTCACTGTGGGATACAGAGTGTTGGACTGGATGGGCCTTTGGCCTGATCCAACATTGGCATCTCTTATGTTCTTATGTTCTTATGTCGCCCTGCAGGGCCTAAGGGCGTCTGGGCCACACGGGTAGGATTCCCAAAGCGGCGAGGCCTTTTATAGCGTCAAGGGTTCCTCTTCTGTCACAGGATAGTGGGGAAGAAGTGCTCTTTGCAGACTGCAGTTAATGCTTACTGCTCACTGGCTTCCAATCGTTTTTCTTTTCTAGGGGCTACTTGGTTGCAGCACCTTCTGTTTTCCGGGCAGGCGTGGAGGAGGCTGTTAGTGTGACAATCTTTAACCCGGTCAAGGAGACGACCGTCCAGGTGCAGCTGGTGGTCAAAGGAGAGACGGTGGCCCGTGCTCACGGCACAGTTCTGGGTAGGCTTGGTTGGCATTTGTGCCAAGGATGGTGGGCTGGAAGCAGGAGGGAGTGTCAGAGGAAGACCATTGAAACCGCGCATCTTAAAAATATTTGTACTTCGTATTTTCTGTTTTGAGTGTTCAGACTTCTGGTGGGCAATTCCGCAATCCAAATGCAAATAGTTCTGGTGATATGAGCTTGACCCTTATTAACATTTATAAATACACAGCCAATAGGCAAGCCTTGGTACCCCTGTGTGTAAACAAGTGAGATTTCCAATAT
Organism: Gekko japonicus; assembly: GCF_001447785.1. Taxonomy (NCBI): domain Eukaryota; kingdom Metazoa; phylum Chordata; class Lepidosauria; order Squamata; family Gekkonidae; genus Gekko; species Gekko japonicus. Next base: position 483,956 of record NW_015174859.1, read on the forward strand.
CAACAAAATGATTTGTACAGTCTCGCCAGTTTGGTATCCATTCCAAAACCATTCTGTTCAAAATTTAGGGTGAACTACCCAAAGCTGTTATGTGACAAACGCAGCTGACAAGCGCCAAATTACAGTGGTCCATTTGATCCCATGGATTTGACATTTGGGAGCTAGTGGATAAAGGGAACAGTAAAGTTAGGTAATAAAAAATGACTCTTGTGTCAAACGCACAGCTCCAAGGAGATGAATTCCCCACAACAGTGCGAGTGTTCAGCTTCCATTCCCAATAAATCATCACAAAACTGATTGCTTAGTCGCTGGTGAAGGAATGCTAGGTATGCTTTCCTGGAGTGTAGGTGGCTTCAAAATCTCTCTCCTAGCTCTGGGGAACAAAATGTTGTCAAAGTGAATTTAGTTGTGAGAATCTCAAAACAGAATGGCTTTCCTAATAATTAACTTCATTTCAGGGGGCAGCCGCGTTGGTCGGCCTGCAGCAGTTGGTCGGCCGCGTTGGTCGGCCCTGCAGCGCCCGAGAGACCGACCAGATTTTCAGGGCAGGACCTGTCAAGAGTCTGAGCCCCTTTGGTCAGAGACAAATCCGAGGAAGGGGGCTTTAAACTCTCAAAAGCCTGTACCCTGAAAATCTTGTTGGTGTCTAAGGTGTTCCTGTTCTAATAATCAGTGTCATTCATATTTTTAGAACTGAAGGATGGGGACAGAATTGTAACAGCTCTCAGAACTGTCTACCGGTAAAAACTTCGTTATTCCCCCTCCCCCCCGTCCCCCAACTGCAATGGAAGTTTTCCTGTTGAAAACGAATCCTGCAGTTCCCTTGCCTAAGTGTTGTGTTCTGGCTCCGTTCCTTGAGAGATGGTAGAGTTTTGAGTGGCCTCTGCAAGACTCCCTGAAAGAAGTTGCGACACGTTCTTTTGCGTCTGATCTCGTTTTGGAGCAGCTGCAGTGTCCATCTGAGCAGCGTCTCTCTCCTGGAGTGTTGTTGCCAGGCCTGTAGACAGGATTTTTTAAATTTGGGGGCTTTTAAATAAGTCAGGGGGCACCCCGCACACCCCCCCCCCCAGCACGCGCTACAAATAACATTTAAAAATGGAAGTTGGGGGTCAAGGGCTGGATGGGAAGTGGGGGGGGCTTGGGGGTAAATCAGG
>NW_015174859.1:485254-495450 GCF_001447785.1 Gekko japonicus
AGTTTGGGGCTTTTAAAAAAGTCAGGGGGCACCCCGCCCCCCCCCCCCCCCAAGCAAGCACCATAAATAAAATAAAAAATTGAAAGTTGGGGGCCTGGGCTGGATGGGAAGTCGGGGGGGGCTTGGTGGTAAGTCAGGGGGCCAGGCCCCGAGAGGCCCCACTGTAGCTATGGGCCTGGTTGTTGTCTTTCTGCCTCTGGAAGCAGGGCCCACACATCCTCTTTTGTGGTTCAGGCAGCACTGGAGTGTGTTGTCTCCAACATGGAGCTTCCTTTGGCATGTCTAGTGTGGGTGTGGGGGAGGCAGTGACTCGTATTCTGGGGGCAGCCGTGGACTCATAAGCTGAGCCAGTTTGGACCAGACTCACACTTTACGGCTGAACTCAGGGTTTGTGGCCACTTTTTGCTGAGCATCGCTATAGCCATGTGATTGCGTTGTTCGTGGAAGAACGTCTGCCAAAATACAATCCGGATTTTTCTTCTGGTTTTCCTGCGGTCTTTCACTCAAGCTTTATTTTCATGACATGGGAGACGAAAGCAACGGAATATCTTGACTTGACTTTTCCCCTTTATGTTTCGTAGGTAAAGGGACCATTACCCTTAAGGTGAGTTGAACGGGCATGACTTACGGGATGGGCAGGGGAGAATCACGGGTCTGGATAAGGAGACTTTGTTCACTTGGGGGCAGGCAGTGGGTTTGAGCATGCAGAATTAAAGACCGTCCACTGGTGCAAACCAATGCTCCCTCTAAGCCGTGGAGTCTTGTGAGCAACTATTCTACTTTGTGAGCTACTGGCATTAAAGTTGTGAGCCAGTAATTCGGCTACTGCATAAATTAGTTTGCTCTGGAGCCGCCCTTCCTGAGCGGAGACAAAAATCTGTGAGCTGGAGGCTAAAAAACTGTGAGCTAGCTCACACTGACTCAGCTTAGAGGGAACACTGGTGCAAACTTCCCACAAACTTCAGCTGTTGAAGAAAGGCATCTGGAGGGGTTCCTCCTCCTCCTCCTCCACCTTGGCCCACAGACAGGGTTCTGCAGTTGGTGAGATCATCCCTCCGGAAGGGGAAGGGGCCAGGGATTTGGCCAGGGGGTCAGATGGATCCCTGACTGTTGTTCCCTGTTGTCCAGACCCACTCTGGCCCGTGCTCTGAGTGCCTGCTGCTGTGGTCCTTGGGACTGGCCAGGGGGGTGCTGTGCCGAGACCGAGGGGCAGCCCTCGAAAGAGCAGCCCTGTGCAATGCTCCCTCTAAGCTGTGGGGTGTTGTGAGCAAAAATTCTACTTTCTAAGCTACTGGCATTAAAGTTGTGAGCAGGTGATCTGGCTGCTGCATAAATTAGTTGGCTCTGGAGCCATCCTTCCTGAGTGGAGACAAAAATGTGTGATCCAGAGGCTGAAAAACTGTGAGCTAGCTTAGACTAACTCAGCTTAGGGGGAAGACTGGCCCCGTGCAGCCTCTGGCAGTGGCCATCGACAGAGGCTGATGGTGTGTTCAGAAGCCCCTTTCTGGAATGGAACGTGGACGTTTGTGGCTTAGGTGTCGTGGCTGTGTCTTGTGAGGGCTGCACAAAGACGGTCAGGCTGGCCAGCTGTCATTTGCCCAGACTCTGACGTGGCTCCTGGTCCTGCTTGTTGCAGCAGTCCTCAGAGCTCTGCAGAGAATCAGGGCTCTTTTTGTAGAAAAAGCCCAGCAGGAACTCATTAGCATAATAGGCCACACCCAACAGCAGAAACTCATTCGCATATTAGGCCACACCTCTGACAGCACCGCTCATTAGCACATTAGGCCGCACCCCCGTGTTACCAGAAGTGTGGTTATCCAGCCACACCTACCTTTTGCTTGTTATTCTGTTTACCTTGTTTGTTGTCAAAACCCTGGGCTTTTTTCGTAGCAGGAACTCCTTTGCATGTTAGGCCACACACCCCTAATGTAGCCAATCCTAATGAGTCTCTGCTGTTGGGTGTGGCCTATTATGCTAATGAGGTCCTGCTGGGCGTGGCCAACTTGGGAGCCAGCCGGAACTCCGTTCCTGTGCGTTCCTGCCCAAAAATAGCCCTGGCGGAGATTCATTTTAAAGAGTCACTAGCGGAGTGTTCAGGCCTTGTCTTTGGGTTGGATCCCAGAAGGAAGCTTTCCTTTGGTACGGGAAGCCTTCCTCATTGCAAAGGGCCTCTTGCATTGGGGAGAAGCAGAATAGAGGTCAGAGTCACCGTTAGTGGGACAGGTCTGCGGGATCCAGTTCAGAAGCAGAATAGGGCCCACAGACAAGCAAGGGGATGCTTTAGGCTGATTCTCCATTGAGCAGAGGGTTGGGCTCAATAGCCTGTATGGCCCCTTCCAGCTCTGTGATTCTAGGATTCCTCATTCTCAGGATCCCCCAGGTATGCTGAAAAAGATGACTGTGTGAATTAACCCAAAGAAATCCCCAAAGAAGTTCCAGTGAGGACTGAGTACGTGCCAGGAGAAATGAAGTGCTGAGAGCAGATGAGAACCAGCAGAAGGGAGAAAATGGGGGGGGGGGTATTCCCCTCCTCTGAGAGCTTACGGAATCCTGGAGGGGGAGATTGTTGGGTGTGTGGGTGTGTGGGTGGGAGGGACTTCCAAGTTGCTCCCGACTCCCATAATCCTTTGGAGCACCAGGTCATGCCACCTACCTATCTAATAGTGAAGTGTAACTCCCGTCTGCGGATATCTAAAATCTGTGGATCAGGGTCACACTGACTCTAAACAGATTTTCCTGCAAACTTGGGTGCACCCCCCTCCCCCAGGTTTGCAGAGAAATCTGACATCTTTTAAAAACATATTTGGGAGGTTAAATTCCCCCCAAAATAAAGAGATGTTGTCTGCGGCAGTAGTGGGCTCCGGAAGCGTCTCTGAGCGTGGCAGTGGTGGCTCCAGGAGCCGATCCGGGCTTGCAGTGGCTCCCAGACACCACCACCTCTGTGGCTCGGCTCAAAGGTGAGTGTTGAGGCCTGGAGCTGTGCCCTGCTCAGTGATGGGGGAAGATGGTATCCCCCCCATGCGAATCTCATGGGCCCCCCCACTTGTTCCTTCAGTTTGGCGTAGTGGTTAGGAGCTCGGACTATAATCCGGGAGAACCAGGTTTGATTCCCCACTCCTTCCCATGCAGCTCCTGGAGTGACCTTGGGTCAGTTACAAGTTCTTTCATAGCTGTTCTCTCAAGGGCGGTTCTCAAGAGAGCTCTCTCAGCCCCACCTACCTCACAGGGTGTTTGTTGTGGGCAGGGGAAGGGATTGTAAGCCACTCTGAGACTTCTTTGCATAGTGAAAGGCGGGGTATAAATCCAATCTTCTCCTCCTCTTCTTCTAGTAAATAGTAAGCAAAACAGCAAATGAAGTCCCCCCTGTGTGCAGTCCTGTGGCTTTTGCATCCTTGGGGACTCCCCATATGTGCAGGAAAATATTCTTCTGTGGATTGTAAAATTAAAAAAACCCAAGCAGATAGTGAAGCAATCCACCCCTTTTCTGCCCAGCATTAGGTGTCCTGGCAGCAAGGCCGATGGAGAGAGTTGCCGGCTCTCATGTTCTGGCCTTTCTTCTGCGCTTTTGCTAGCTGCAGTGACAGATTGCAGGGCAACCAGTAGAGCTGTCCTGGGGTGTGTTGTGCTGGCTGGAAAAGGGTCTGTTGTGCAGCTTGCAGTGGAGGGAGACCTAGGCTAGAACGCGGGACTTGGCAACCCAGGGCATCTGGAGGCATACTGGTTATTTTGGAGGCAGGAGGGATTTATATTTTCTGCCCTTCTTTGGAATGCCAGCCTCAAGGACCTGAGCAGGAGTGTGGAGGCTTTGGATGCCAATTAAGCATTTCTGTGCCCCTGATGCTGGCCAATTCCATGCTGGTTCTGGCAAGGCTGGTGCTGTAGATTAGGTGGAATATCTCCCTCCTATGCCCAGAGGTCATTTCGGGGGGAATCGCGGGGGATCGCAGTTCCCCCGGGTGAGGTACGGGGGGGGGCACATGACGAAGCCCCGCCCCCTGCTTCTGGCCGCCCCGCTTCCGGCCCTCATTCAGCCAGGAGGAGGCAGGAGAAGAGGGAGGGTAAGTTGCTTCCTCCCTGCCTCTCCCCACCCCTGCCTGCCTGGGGCCAGGGAGGGCCTTTGCGGGGCTTCCTTGCACTCCCGCTGGCCTTGCAGGTCCACCGCCGGGCCCCTCATGGGGCTCTGCAGTGGAGCTGCAAGGCCGGCGGTGGCGGCCGGGACCATTGGGGGCAGGGTGTGTGGCCTTATGGCACACTTCCGGTGATGTCAGGGGGTGGTGGCATATGCTAATGAGTTATGCTAATGAGTTCCCCTAGCTCTTTTTCTACGAAACGACCCCCTGCCCCATCATCAGAGGTGCTCTTAAAGGGGCAAATGTGGGCTGGGAACTTTCCCAAGAATTTGGTCCTCTCTGTGGTTCTTTCTGGGGCCCAATTTGTGCTGTAGATGTAGATCCGACCTGGCATTTTCCTGGCATTCTTCTTTCCCTTGCCTTGTCTCCTAGGTGCCCCCAGGGATGCGGGGCCAAGCCCACCTGAAGATCTGGGGCAACCGGCACTTGGCAGAAGAAGGCTACGTCTTCCACAACTACACAACAGTGACCATTGACAGCAAAGGCGCCTCGGTGTTCATCCAGACAGACAAGCCAGTGTACAGGCCCAAGCAGAAAGGTCAGGGCCACAAGGCGGTGCCCGCAGCTTCAGTGGGGCCCGGCCCTTTGCGCTGGGCCCACCCTGACCTCCCTTGCTCCTCTTTCTCTTTTCGCTGCAGTACTGATCAACCTCTTCACCATCAGCCCCGATTTGCGGCCCATCAACGAGAAGGTAAGCGCCTTCTTTTTCCTTGGTTCCACAAAGTACGGGTCGTTTCATGGCATTTCCCATTCGTTCCCAGAAAACCAACATTCAGCTGATGACAGGGGAAGTATGGGGCAGCTTGCTTGCTTCGCTGCTTGACCGTGCACTCAAGTGCTGCCGCCATGGGGATAATGGTGCCCCAGCTCTTGTGTGCAGTTCTGCCTTGGCGCTGCTCCATCCTGGGCTGCCGACTCCTCCTGTTGCGATGGAGTGACGAACGTAAGAACATAAGAGAAGCCTTGTTGGATCACTCTGTGCCACACGGTGGCCAAAACCCAGGCACCATCAGGAGGCCCACCAGCGGGGCCGTAACTCCAGAAGCCCTCCCACCATTGCCCTCTAAGCACCAAGAAGACAGAGCCTCACTGCCCCAGACAGAGTGTTCCATCCAGGGGTCATTTCCTGCAGGAGCGCACAGGAGCAAAGCTCCGGCAGTAAAGAGCCCAGGGGGCGGACACATGCAACAAACCTCACCTCCTACTCCCAGCAGCCCTCAGTCAGAGCAAGAAGCAGCCAGGTAAATTGCAGAGCCCCCCCCCCGGTCCAAAGCAGTCCAGTGGCACCTTTAAGACCAAGTTTTATTCAGGTACGAGCTCTCCCGTCTCTGCGAGGACAGATCTGCATGTCTCCCCCCCATAGCTAGCAATCCAAAACAGTCCCGTGGAGCCTGAGCGGTGGGTGTTGCCTTCTGACACACTTCCGGTGAGGTCAGGGGGTGTGGCATATGCAAATAAGTTATGCTAATGAGCTCCTGCACCTCTTTTTCTACGAAATGACTCCTGGTTCCATCTATTCTTTGTCGCTAATAGCCACTGATGGACCTCTGCTCCATGTGTTTATCCAGTCCCCTCTTGAAGCTGTCTATGCGTATAGTGGCCACCATTTCCTGTGGCAGTGAATTCCGTGTGTTAATTACTCTTTGGGTGAAGAGGTACTTCCTTTCATCAGTTCTAAGCCTACTGCTCATCAATTTCATTGAGTGCCCACAAGTTCTTGTTTTGTGAGAAAGGGAGAAAAGGACTTATTTCTCTGCCATTTCCCTATCATCCTTAAGTAATACTTTTACCCTTTGGTCATCCAAGGGCCGCACTGCCTCCCTGGCCGGTTTTTTGCTTCTAATGTATTTGAAGAAATTTTTATTGTTGGTCTTTTTGGTTTTTTTCAATATGTTCCTCATAGTCCCTTTTTGCCTGTCTGATCACTGACTTGCATTTTATTTGCCAAAGCCCGTGCTCTCTTTTATTTACTTCACTCGGACTAGCCTTCCACCACTTAAAAGAATCCTTATCACCTTTTACTGTTCATTAATCATGCAGGCCATTTTTTATGCCTATTCGTACCTTTCCGAACCTATGGTATACGTTATATCTGAACTTACAGGATTGTAGTTTTAAATAGTCTCCAAGCTTCCCAAAGTGATTTGAATTGCCTTACCTGGTTGGAACACTTTCCCTATAAAGAAAGGTTAAAAAGCTTGGGGCTCTTTAGCCTGGAGAAACGACGGCTGAGGGGTGACATGATCAAGGTTTATAAGATTATGCATGGGATAGAGCAGGTAGAGAAAGAAGTCCTTTTCTCCCTTTCTCACAATACAAGAACTCGTGGGCACTCAGTGAAATTGCTGAGCAGTCGGGTTAGAACAGATAAAAGGAAGTAATTCTTCACCCAAAGAGTGATGAACACATGGAATTCACTGCCACAGGAAGTGGTGGCGGCTACAAGCATGGACAGCTTCAAGAGGGAATTAGATAAGCATATGGAGCAGAAGTCCATCAGTGGCTAAGCCACAAGGTATAGATAGGAACTCTTGGTCTGGGGCAAGTGATGCTCTGTATTCTTGGTGTTTGGGGGGGGGCAACAGTGGGAGGGCTTCTAGTGTCCTGGCCCCACTGCTGGACCTCCTGATGGCACCTGGTATTTTTGGCCACTATGTAACAGAGTGTTGGACTAGATGGGCCATTGGCCTGATCCAACATTGGCTTCTCTTATGTTGTTATGCTCTTTTCAGTTTCTTCTTCACAATCCCCCTCATTTGAGAGAAGTTACCCCTTCTAAAGTTAAATGTAGTAGTGTTTGTCTTTTGGGGCAACTCCCTATTTACATAAATGCTAAACTTAATAGCATTATGGTCACTGTTCCCAACTGGTGAAGGAGGAGGGGGAGGAGGAGATTGGATTTATACCCCACCCTGCACTACCTGAAGGAGTCTCAGAGCGGCTTACAATCTCCTTTCCCTTCCCCTGCCCACACCAGACACCCTGTGAGGTAGGTAGGACTGAGAGAGAGCTTTCGAGGACTGCTCTTTCAAGAACAGCTCTGAAAGATCTTGTGAATGACCCAAGGTCACACCAGCAGCTACATGTGGAGGAGTGGGGAATCAAACCCGGTTCTCCCAGATTAGAGTCTGCACTCCTACCCACTACACCAAACGGATGCTATCACGTTTACATCTCTCACCAAGTCTTGAGTATTATTTAGGACTAAGTCCTGGATCGCTTCCCTTCTTGTAGGTTCTGTGACCATCTGCTCCATGGCACAGTCATTGAGAGTGTCTAGAAACCCAATCTCTTTCTCCTGACTTGAACACATATTGACCCAACTGGTGTGTGGGTAGTTAAAATCACCTGTTACGACACAGTTATCTTTTGCTGTTTTTAAATCATCCTCTAATCTTTGATCTGGTGGTCTATAACAAACTCCCAGAGTTAAGCATCCTTTTGGGCACACTATTTCCACCCATAGAGTTTCTGCAAGGGAATCTATTTCTCTTAGATTCTCAATTTTACTGGACTATATACCCTCTCTGACCTACAGAGCCACTCCACCTCCGACCCTTCCCCTTCCGATATAACTTATATACAGGAATCACTGTATCCCACTGATTATCCTCATCCCACCAAGTTTCTGAAATGCCCACATGGTCCACGTTCTCCTCTAAGCATTCCAGTGCCCCTGTTTTACCTGGGACACTTCTAGAATTTGCATATAAACATCTAGAATTTCCCAGACGCGTGAGGCCTGCAGCCTTCCTCCTGTGACCTCTTGACCTTGCCAGGCAGTCAGTGTGGCTTCTCACCCTCTCAGTGGCCAGTCCGCATCCCCTTCCCTCCAGAAGAGGAACGGCTACCCATGGTTCCCTCCCCCCTCCCCATGCACCGGGGCCCATCACTGCTTGTTCAGGGGCAGGTGGGAGGGGAGCAGGTCCAAACTAGCACTTCCAGGTGTTTTGTTGCCTCCAGCAAGGTGTCCCCGTTCCCTCCCTGGGCAGTTGCCACAGAGGCTGGGCCCAGGAGCTATCCCAGTCAAGAACATAAGAACATAAGAGACGCCAATGTTGGATCAGGCCAAAGGCCCATCCAGTCCAACACTCTGTATCACACAGTGGCCAGAAATACCAGGTGCCATCAGGAGGTCCAGCAGTGGGGCCAGGACATTAGAAGCCATCCCACTGTTGACCCCCCCAAGCACCAAGATGACAGAGCATCACTTGCCCCAGAGTCCCTATCTATACCTTGTGGCTAATAGCCACTGGTGGACCTCTGCTCCATATGCTTATCTAATTCCCTTTTGAAGCCGTCCATGCTTGTAGCCGCCACCACTTCCTGTGGCAGTCCCGTCTTCCTGGCTCCCAAGGGCAGGAGGTGAGCCACGTCCCTCTGGGACATCGTGTGCTGCTGCCTCGAGCATTGTATGCAGGATAAAAGATCCGTGCCTTATTGGTACAAAGAAAGGTAATTTCCTAGGTGTCCGGGTCTGGGTCTTTGTGGAGGGAGCTCGGTGCCTAAATACAAATCTAGAAAGCCACCTGCATTTCGGTCTTTCTTTCAAGGTTTGTCAGTAACACACAGTGTTCTGAAATCTGAACTGTGGAGTAAAAAGACAACCTGTGTGGGAAATGTGGGGGAGCCCTGCAGTTTGCTCAATTTATTTATTTATTTATTTAATTTCATTTATACCCCGCCCTCCCCGCATGCGGGCTCAGGGCGGCTTACACATGCACAACAATGCAATAAAATATAACACATTAAAACAATTTAGGCACCCAAAGTGCAATAAAATTACACAGTTAGCCACTTAAAACACAATTCAATCTTACAGGATGCATCGGTAGTTAAAATACTCACTCATTATTAAATATCACAGTGAGATCAAAAGAAAGGGGGGGGTGCCATAGGCCGAGATGTCCCAGTTGGCTAATCAGCCCACCCCAACGGCACTGCTCTGCAGTACACGATGGTGGAATAGTGGCGGCGGCGGCTCCTATTCGAAAGCCTGGAGGAAGAGCTCCGTCTTGCAGGCCCTGCGGAACTGTAAAAGGCTCCAACCTTGGCCGTGTGTCATAATGCCTCGCAGGACATAGAGGGTTTGGAGCGCACCTGGGTGGCAGGGAGCCGCCTCTGCTGCATCTGCATGGCGTTGAGCCCGGGGAGGGGTGTAGCTCGTGGGGCTCCCATGAACTGGATTAAAGAAAAAACTCCTTGCATTTAACTGGTGACGGCCGTCCACAGCTAATATGGGGGAGGGGTAGAGTTGAGCTCCATTCTCAAGGTGCGAGGCAACTTATTGCCCCCTCGCTCCCCAACCCCCTTTAGTCCTTTTTTTTTAAAAGGCCTTTTGCAGCTAAGTGGCATTGGAAAAAGGAAGGAGAGAGGGGGAAAGGTGGGTTGAGGGCTGTAGGGGGCACCCAAATTGCATTCCTCCTGGGCAGGTGCAACGCAGCAAAGGGGGTGAGTGGGGCTTGGGAACCATGGCAGAATCGATTCCTGCTCTTTTCATGCCTCTGTGTGGAAAAAGGCTCTGCGGTACAAATCCCAATCCTGTGGTCCACCCATTGTCTGTATTTGCCCACTGGGAGGACAATCATCTCCCTCCTCTGCTGCTTCTGTTTTGATTCTCCATATGGTGATCCTGCTGGAGTTCTGGGACTGCTGAATGATGGGCGTGGGGAGGATGAACCGCGGGAATCGGAGCAGTCCAGAGCAGCTTCCTCTTTCCTCAGCACTTCAGAGGCCCGGAGGGTAAAGCCTGAGTTTTGTGGCTTCCAAATCCTTCCTAGATGTGTCCTGGAAGACAGTGGGTAGACCAGTGGGAATTTCAGATTACCCTTTTTAAGCCGTTATTGTACCATCTTGGAGTAAACCGGTACAGGGGCAGCCATTTCACACAGCCTTTCCCCTACCGGTAAGAAGCTGTCTCTGAAGCAGTTTGGCATTTCAGACTGCGCCGCTTTGTTTTCCCGCCCTTTTTCACCCACGTGGGTGATCTTCGTCTTTTTTTAAAAAATGTTCTTTTAAGAGCGCCATAGCGCTATAACCAGAGGTCATTTCGGGGGGGGGATCGCG